>NC_069503.1:435486832-435661832 GCF_027579735.1 Bombina bombina
ATTTATTTAAATGAATAGGAATTCTGGCTTCCCCACATTCAGAACACAGTCTATCTGGTAGTTCAGACATGTTAAACAGGCATAAACTTGATAACAAAGTACAAAAACGTTTTAAAATAAAACCGTTACTGTCACTTTAAATTTTAAACTGAACACACTTTATTACTGCAATTGCGAAAAAACATGAAGGAATTGTGCAAAATTCACCAAATTTTCACCACAGTGTCTTAAAGCCTTAAAAGTATTGCACACCAAATTTGGAAGCTTTAACCCTTAAAATAACGGAACCGGAGCCGTTTTAAACTTTAACCCCTTTACAGTCCCTGGTATCTGCTTTGCTGAGACCCAACCAAGCCCAAAGGGGAATACGATACCAAATGACGCCTTCAGAAAGTCTTTTCTAAGTGTCAGAGCTCCTCTCACATGCGACTGCATGCCATGCCTCTCAAAAACAAGTGCGCCACACCGGCGCGAAAATGAGGCTCTGCTTATGCTTTGGGAAAGCCCCTAAGGTATAAGGTGTCTAATACAGTGCCTGCCGATATTATTATATCAAAATACCCAGATAAAATGATTCCTCAAGGCTAAATATGTGTTAATAATGAATCGATTTAGCCCAAAAAAAAGTCTACAGACTTAATAAGCCCTTGTGAAGCCCTTATTTACGATCGTAATAAACATGGCTTACCGGATCCCATAGGGAAAATGACAGCTTCCAGCATTACATCGTCTTGTTAGAATGTGTCATACCTCAAGCAGCAAGAGACTGCATACTGTTCCCCCAACTGAAGTTAATTGCTCTCAACAGTCCTGTGTGGAACAGCCATGGATTTTAGTTACGGTTGCTAAAATCATTTTCCTCATACAAACAGAAATCTTCATCTCTTTTCTGTTTCTGAGTAAATAGTACATACCAGCACTATTTCAAAATAACAAACTCTTGATTGAATAATAAAAACTACAGTTAAACACTAAAAAACTCTAAGCCATCTCCGTGGAGATGTTGCCTGTACAACGGCAAAGAGAATGACTGGGGTAGGCGGAGCCTAGGAGGGATCATGTGACCAGCTTTGCTGGGCTCTTTGCCATTTCCTGTTGGGGAGGAGAATATCCCACAAGTAAGGATGACGCCGTGGACCGGACACACCTATGTTGGAGAAAGTCAAATTTTTGAGGTAAGAAAAATATGATAATTCAATGCATAATCCCAAATATGAAACTGACTGTCTGAAAATAAGGAAAGTTGAACATTCTGAGTCAAGGCAAATACATGTTTGAATACATATATTTAGAACTTTATAAATAAAGTGCCCAACCATAGCTTAGAGTGTCACAGAAAATAAGACTTACTTACCCCAGGACACTCATCTACATGTTTGTAGAAAGCCAAACCAGTACTGAAACGAGAATCAGTAGAGGTAATGGTAAATATAAGAGTATATCGTCGATCTGAAAAGGGAGGTAAGAGATGAATCTCTACGACCGATAACAGAGAACCTTATGAAATAGACCCCGTAGAAGGAGATCACTGCATTCAATAGGCAATACTCTCTTCACATCCCTCTGACATTCACTGCACGCTGAGAGGAAAACCGGGCTCCAACTTGCTGCGGAGCGCATATCAACGTAGAATCTAGCACAAACTTACTTCACCACCTCCCTTGGAGGCAAAATTTGTAAAACTGATTTGTGGGTGTGGTGAGGGGTGTATTTATAGGCATTTTAAGGTTTGGGAAACTTTGCCCCTCCTGGTAGGAATGTATATCCCATACGTCACTAGCTCATGGACTCTTGTTAATTACATGAAAGAAATGTCTGTCCCCAATGAAGGTACTGGGAACACTTCAGGGGCTCTCAACTTAAGCTTAAATACCATATCTAATTTATGTACCTTCTTTTCCTCTGATGGTTTAGACTCAGGTACGCCTAGAATGCTGAATACCTCTGAGTTAATATCCTCAGAATCCCTTAACGATTCTCTAGAGGAGTTAGAGGCTGAAAGTTTTCCTTCAGAACGAGGAATTGTCAACTTCAGAAAACTGCATTTGGCTAACTGCTGCAGCTCCAGAACTGATAGATCTAGATTCAGAGGAAAAGTGTTTACCTTTCCTCTTCCTTTTACCTGTAACTGGCATAGCACTAAGGGCAGCCGAACCCACAGATTGGACTGGGAAAGTAGTGTAAGAGTCACACTACAAGAAGAGTGTACATAAATAGCTCTCCGCAGCTCTCAATCATCAATTGATTAAATTCAAGGTAACTAAGTTCTAAGAAGGTGATATGAAGGTTGTAAAAAATTAACTTTTATTAGGTAGAATAAAAAACAAATGTACCCATTAAAAATACAAAATATACATAAGCAGCTGACAGCCAATAATAAACAGCACTATCAAATAAGTCAGTGAGTTTCAGCAGTAGTACCTGTAGTAGGGGGGTATTAATAGTAGGAGCTTGATAAGCCCCACTGGTACCCTGGGGAGTAGATACCTAGGTCAGCTGACGAAAAGGACAATCCGGTATAACTAAATATGTCGTTCTACACACAATCCCTCTGGAAGAGGGGGGGGGGGGGATAGGACACGGGTCTCTAAGAACCTGCCCAGGGTGTGGGGGCTATGATAACCTTTGTTTAAAAAGTAAGTGCCCTCTGAACAGGTCTGTATATAGAGATACCCTAGGAGATTAACAGTACTGTTGTGTCACATGCTGGGTTAAGTTTGACACATGATACGCTCACTCTAGGTTAGGTGACCAGAGTGTCTCGTGTCTGACACTAATATGAAGGCCTAATATAAATCAAGGGGCCACGTAATTGAGGAATGATGAGACTATCCCCGTGTTGATACCAGTGGGTGATTGTACATACAGTGGAGATAGAATAGCGATATTAGGATGACATCTCTCAGGTACAATTCGCATACACTCAAACGTCCTATTATACTGGTGTGGAAACCCTTAGTAAGATACTAGTGTAGCTGGACCAAAATAAAATTGGTACTAGTTAATTGAGAAATGAATATGTCCACCTAAGGGACAAGGTAGCAGTACTTATAATTGTTCAACTGTAATGGTTAACTATATATATATATATATATATATATATATATATATATATATATATATATATATATATATATATATATATATATATATGTTATCTAGTAGAACTAGTACTGTTATGCCCATATTGTAAATAAATTGTCCGTTATTATAAAGCAGTACTGAGACACTGCCCGCAAGTCATATTATTATCTATGTATAGCTGTACAGTGTAACCACAGTACTTAAACATAATTAACGGTATACTGCAAGTGTCTCTAAGACACCGCCCGTTAGCTCAGTAAATACGTAAAAGATACCCTCGGAGTCTCAGGCTCACATATGCTATAAGTTATAAAGTAACTCAGATGATATTATGCCCATATTGTTAATGAATTGCCTGTTACTGTAAGGCAGTACAGCTAACTAGATCCAACATAAATAATTTAAGCATACCTAATATTAATATGAGTACAGGCAAATATTTTTATCCAATACAAATGAGAGGTGACTTTATTGAGGTTTTTCAAAGTTTGGTAGAAAGAGATTTACATGCGTTAGCTAAAGAGACGAATACTAGTTCCATGCATAGCTATGGTAGGAGTAATAATCTTTCTAAGAGAGATAAAAATATCTTGAAAATGCTACAGGATAACAAGGATCTCATCATTCAAAATTCAGACAAGGGTGGCTGTATAGTAATACAGGATAGGGCACAATATACCCGTGAGGCATATAGACAGCTCAGTGATGGTACCACTTATAGAAAGTTAACATTTAACCCCACCAATAAGTTAATCGCTGAACTCAATAACTTTCTTGATCATTTTGTCCAGCAGGGTGTCATTACCAAATATAAATCAGATACACTCAGAGTACATTTCCCCACTACACCAGTTTTTAAACATCTGCCCAAAATCCATAAATCCAGGGAGACTCAAACAGGGCGCCCCATCATTTCTGGGGTAGGGTCCCTTGGGGAGAAACTTGGGTCTTTTATTGTTACAGTCCTGCAACCAATTGTCCAGATAACTCCAGCATACCTCCGTGATACCAAACATTTACTAAGGTTGTTAAATTCTTTACATGTGTCTGAAGGTGATATTTTACTTACTATTGACGTTACATCATTATACTCTTGTATACCACATGTTCAGGGAATAGAGGCCCATGCTTAAAATGTATACTGCATATGATGAGAAGTTTATTGGATTTGTATGTGATGGTGCAAAATTTCTTTTAAATCCTAACAACTTTACATTTGAAGGTACACATTATGTACAGAACCAGGGCACCGCTATGGGTGCAAAGTTTGCACCAGCATATGCAAATCTTTATTTAACGAATTTTGAATTTCAAAAGATTTTCCATGATAATAACCCCTTTAAGTCGTGTATTAAATTTTACAGGAGATTTATAGACGATTTGGTTATATTATGGAATGGGGACATTGACACAATAAGTGAATTTGTGGAATATTTAAATAATAACCATTATAATTTGGGGTTTACCTATTCAGCATCTAAGGATAGTATATCCTTTTTGGATATTACATTGACATTGGACAATATTTCACATTCTATCAAAACTTCTACATTCAGAAAATCCACCTCAGGGAATACAATCCTACGAGCAGACTCGCATCATCCAGTACACCTTAAGAAAGATATTCCTAAGGGGCAATACATGCGACAGACGTAATTGTAGTAATATCCATACATACAGAGAACAAGCCCAGTCTTTGTCTCAGCGCCTCTTAGTAAGGGGATATGATGCTCTCTTGAAAGAGTCAGTAGTGAGGTGGAAAAAATGAATATGGATGAATTATTAAAAGATGTTCCAAAAGACAAATCCAGTTCTAAGTCACCTATAACTTTCTCAACTAGCTATAGCAGACAATTCAATCGTATTAGTAACATTGTTAGAAAATATTTACCTGTTCTAGACAGAGATGCCCTTTTACATGATTCCTTCAAGAATCAGGGCATTAGACTAGTTAGTAAGAAAGCCAAAACTATTGGTAATCATTTAAGTAGAGTTTTTTCCACTAAAGGGACCAACTCCTGGTTACAACCGGTAAAGGGATTCTATAGATGCAGAAAAATTCCCTGTAAGAATTGTGAATTTGTTACTACAGGCACCGAATTCAAATCCACGATTTCAGGAAAATCTTCTGGTATCAGATTCAGATTAACATGTAATTCAAAATTCGTGGTTTACTTAATTAATTGCAACATTTGCTACAAACAATACGTAGGTAGGACCACTAGACCTCTCAAAGACAGGATTAGAGAACATCTGCTCTCTATTAAACATGACCCACCTTCTACACCAGTGGCTAAACATTTTGTTGAACATTTCATTTCTATGAATATTCCCATTAATGATACTAATCTGGGTACAATGTTTAGCTTTCAAGGCATAGACCATGCCCCTTATGACATTAAAGGAGGAGATAGAGTAGCTGTTCTCAATAGGAAAGAAGCCTTTTGGATCTTTAACTTATCCACAGGTGCTCCTCAGGGTATTAATAAAATTACTGATCTCATATTTTGTAGGCTAAGTCCTTTTGCTTAGTTTGGTGAAGTTCAACATTTCATAATATTTCATAGAATTGGTGTAGACGGATGTATATATAATAATTATCTTTGATCTGGTTCCTATCAGTTTATCCTACGAAGAACCCCAAGTTTTGCTAATTTTATCCACCCTGGCCACCACAGCTCCACAAGGTATGAGCTGGCCCGTAATTTAAACCATATTTTGAAAGATATAATTTAGGGTCATTTCACCTCAGTTAGTAGAAATAGTGACCACAGCTCTACAAGGTATGAGCTGGCCCTTGGTTTAATCCATATTTTGAAAGATATAATTAAGAGTCATTTCACCCCAGTTAGTAGAAATAGCGAATGTATTATATTTATTATGTACACTGTTCCTCCAATATTAATATTTATGAGTTTAACCTTCATATTAATAATATGTCTGGATTAGCTCCATGTGACACCATGAGCACTTTTTACTTTATTAGTCAGCTTATATTTAGTCTGTTTTTTATCTCTACATAATCAAAGAGTAGGATTTGGTTATATCGTCACTTGTTTATTAGATATATTGAAATATTAGATGTATTTACAAACCCATTACTCCTTTAGGCACGATTATTAGAGGTAAGAGTTTAACACTTATCAGCATCATGCACATTTACTATTCATGCATCTTTACTCATGCATGCTTATTTTATTCTCACATTTTTATTCCACACACAATTATATATTGTTCATCACTCACGCAACACATTATTATATTTTCTTTTTCTCACAGTTTGGATATTTCATTTACAAACACAAGATATTCATTCTAAAAGATCTATTTTTCTCTATCTTATTAAATTTATTAAATTCGCTAACCTAGTTCTACAAACTTTTGCTTATGTAGTCCGGGTATAAGATGCTGGGTCAGAGGTGTAATAGCTTGGTCCTTTTATCAACATTTCTCTCTCACACCCCATAGTGATTGGGTGTAAAACCATATGTAATATACTTCATTGTATTAATACTATATTTTTTACAATTATATATGTGCCGATCTGGTAATTCTTTGTGAGTCCCTTTAACATCTAACAGAACAATTACATTATTATTTTTCAGCTTTTATATTGTTGTTATTAATGCTCATCTACTGCTACTTGGTTTGTGATTATATCAGGGAATAGCGAGACCCAATTGTTTGTTATTGTTTAGTCAAGTCATTTGCATTGTATCTTCTATATGTTACTAATGCCGATACAAGATTTATACACAGGGATTACATAAGATACAATTTTGACTTGCATTATAAGTGTATTTGGATGTCTCTCATGTTCTCTATTAACGACTTTTGTCAGGTAGTATACGCTGTTCCTTTAACATTAGTGAGCAGGTGTTCATATTGTGACATAGCTAGGTGAGCCTTTTTAAGCTGTGTGTGTATTAACATGTTTAGTCCCTGACGAAGTGCCTACGGGCAGGAAACGAGTCGGACGTTTCAGTTGCTCTCAGTTCACTCCTGAGCTTGTTTGCACCCTGTAATTGTTGTATGACTTACAATAAAGTCTTTTTTTTTACCTGCACCAATGCCCTGCGGATGTGTTTAGTCCTATTACAGGTGACTTTGTTCTATATCCATTGTATGTGCATCCGGGAACCAGAGGAGCGCTTCCCTACCTGCCAATAGGACGTCCCAAGGTGGAGCTCCAGAAGCGGCAAGAGTGGTGAGAATACTTGGCTTACTTTACAGCCGTGATTTATATGCATTACTAAACTGCTGAATACTTTGTATCACCAGCAAACTCTATTGCTACTACAATTCCACCTTTAGGAAATAAGGACTTACAACATTCACTGTGTACACGTCATAACCTGCTTGGTACCGTTACATATACGTTATCATTTTGTCTTCATACAGAGACACTTCTACATTTACAGTGATTGGACATTTTACTGTGTGCTATAACTGCATTGTGTATTTAACAGTACAGCTAACTAGTTGAATGATTGTTAACTTACAAATACGGACCTAGAATGGTCCCTGTAACATTATAAGTGATTCAAACATTTATAATAACATAATTTATGTAAGAACTTACCTGATAAATTCATTTCTTTCATATTAGCAAGAGTCCATGAGCTAGTGACGTATGGGATATACATTCCTACCAGGAGGGGCAAAGTTTCCCAAAACTCAAAATGCCTATAAATACACCCCTCACCACACCCACAATTCAGTTTAATGAATAGCCAAGAAGTGGGGTGATAAGAAAGGAGCGAAAGCATCAAAAATAAGGAATTGGAATAATTGTGCTTTATACAAAAAAATCATAACCACCACAAAAAAGGGTGGGCCTCATGGACTCTTGCTAATATGAAAGAAATTAATTTATCAGGTAAGTTCTTACATAAATTATGTTTTCTTTCATGTAATTAGCAAGGGTCCATGAGCTAGTGACGTATGGGATAGCAGATACCCAAGATGTGGAACTTCCACGCAAGAGTCACTAGAGAGGGAGGGATAAAATAAAGACAACCAATTCCGCTGAAAAAATAATCCACAACCCAAATCAAAAAAATGAAATAATAAGCAGCAGAATCAAACTGAACAGCTGCCTGAAGTACTTTGCTACCAAAAACTGCTTCTGAAGAAAAGAAAACATCAAAATGGTAGAATTTAGTAAAAGTATGCAAAGAAGACCAAGTTGATGCTTTGCAAATTTCAACAGAAATCAACAGAAGCTTCATTCCTAAAAGCCCAGGAAGTAGAAACTGACCTAGTAGAATGAGCCGTAATCCTTTGAGGCGGGGACTTGCCCGCCTCTACATAATCATGATGAATCAAAGACTTTAACCAAGATGCCAAAGAAATGGCAGAAGCCTTCTGACCTTTCCTGGAACCAGAAAAGATAACAAATAGACTAGAAGTCTTTCTAAAACCTTTAGTAGCTTCAACATAATATTTCAAAGCTCTTACTACATCCAAAGAACGTAAAGATTTCTCCAGAGAATTCTTAGGATTAGGACACAATGAAGGGACAACAATTTCTCTACTAAGGTTGTTAGAATTCACAACCTTAGGTAAAAATTTAAATGAAGTCCGCAACACCGCCTTATCCTGATGAAAAATCAGAAAAGGAGGTTCACAAGAAAGAGCAGATAACTCAGAAACTCTTCTAGCAGAAGAGATGGCCAAAAGGAAAAACACTTTCCAAGAAAGTAATTTAATATCCAGAGAATACATAGGTTCAAACGGAGGAGCCTGTAAAGCCCTCAGAACCAAATTAAGACTCCAAGGAGGAGAAATTGACTTAATGACAGGCTTGATACGAACCAAAGCCTGTACAAAACAATGAATATCAGGATGATTAGCAATCTTTCTGTGAAAAAGAACAGAAAGAGCAGAGATTTGACCTTTCAAAGAACTTGCAGACAAACCCTTATCCAAACCATCCTGAAGAAACTGTAAAATCCTAGGAATTCTAAAAGAATGCCAAGAGAATTTATGAGAAGAACACCAAGAAATTTAAGTCTTCCAGACTCAGTAATAAATCTTTCTAGACACAGATTTACGAGCCTGTAACATAGTATTAATCACTGAGTCAGAGAAACCCCTATGACTAAGAATCAAGCATTCAATCTCCATACCTTCAAATTTAATGATTTGAGATCCTGATGGAAAAATGGGCCTTGAGATAGAAGGTCTGGCCTTAACGGAAGTGTCCAAGGTTGGCAACTTGCCATCCGAACGAGATCTGCATACCAAAACCTGTGAGGCCATGCTGGAGCCACCAGCAATACAAACGAACGTTCAATTAGAATTTTGGAAGTTTGATGATTCCAAGGAAGCGACAACGCGTCCACTGCTTCCGCCTGAGGATCCCTGGATCTGGACAGATACCTGGGAAGTTTCTTGTTTAGGTGAGAGGCCATCAGATCTATTTCTGGAAGTCCCCAGATTTGAACAATCTGAAGAAATACCTCTGGATGAAGAGACCATTCGCCCGGATGTAACGTCTGGCGACTGAGATAATCCGCTTCCCAATTGTCTACACCTGGGATGTGAACCGCAGAAATTAGACAGGAGCTGGATTCCGCCCATACAAGTATCCGAGATACTTCTTTCATAGCCTGAGGACTGTGAGTCCCACCTTGATGATTGACATACGCCACGGTTGTGACATTGTCTGTCTGAAAACAAATAAACGATTCTCTCTTCAGAAGAGGCCAGAACTGAAGAGCTCTGAAAATCGAACGGAGTTCCAAAATGTTGATTGGTAATTTTGCCTCCTGAAATTCCCAAACCCCCTGCGCTGTCAGAGATCCCCATACAGCTCCCCAATCTGAAAGACTCGCATCTGTTGAGATCACAGTCCAGGTTGCACGAACAAAAGAGGCCCCTTGAATTAGACGATGGTGATTCAACCACCAAGTCAGAGAAGATCGAACAATGGGATTTAAGGATATTAATTGTGATATCTTTGTATAATCCCTGCACCACTGGTTCAGCATACAAAGCTGGAGAGGTCTCTTGTGAAAACGAGCAAAAGGGATTGCATCCGATGCAGCAGTCATGAGACCTAGAATTTCCATGCACAAAGCTACCGAAGGGAACAATTGAGACTGAAGGTTTCGACAAGCTGAAACCAACTTCAGACGTCTGTTTTCTGTTAGAGACAAAGTCATGGACACTGAATCTATTTGAAAACCCAAAAAGGTTACCTTTGTCTGAGGATTCAAGGAACTCTTTGGTAAATTGATCCTCCAACCATGTCTTTGAAGAAACAACACAAGTTGATTCGTATGAAAATCTGCAGAATGTAAAGACTGAGCAAGTACCAAGATATCGTCCAAATAAGGAAATACCGCAATACCCTATTCTCTGATTACAGAGAGAAGGGCACCGAGAACCTTTGAAAAGATCCTTGGAGCTGTTGCTAGGCCAAATGGAAGAGCAACAAACTGGTAATGCTTGTCTAGAAAAGAGTATCTCAGGAACTGATAGTGATCTGGATGAATAGGAATATGAAGATATGCATCCTGTAAGTCTATTGTAGACATATAATGCCCTTGCTGAACAAAAGGCAGAATAGTCCTTATAGTCACCATCTTGAATGCTAGTATTCTTACATAACGATTCAATATTTTTAGATCCAGAACTGGTCTGAAGGAATTCTCCATCTTTGGTACAATGAATAGATTTGAGTAAAACCCCAGACCCCGTTCCATAACTGGAGCTGGCACAATTACCCCAGCCAACTCTAGGTCTGAAACACATTTCAGAAACGCCTGAGCCTTCACTGGGTTTACTGGAAAAAACAGAATTTATGCTTACCTGATAAATTACTTTCTCCAACGGTGTGTCCGGTCCACGGCGTCACCCTTACTTGCGGGAATATCTCTTCCCCAACAGGAAATGGCAAAGAGTCCCAGCAAAGCTGGCCATATAGTCCCTCCTAGGCTCCGCCCACCCCAGTCATTCGACCGACGGACAGGAGGAAAAATATAGGAGAAACCATATGGTACCGTCGTGACTGTAGTTAGAGAAAATAATTCATCAGACCTGATTAAAAAACCAGGGCGGGCCGTGGACCGGACACACCGTTGGAGAAAGTAATTTATCAGGTAAGCATAAATTCTGTTTTCTCCAACATTGGTGTGTCCGGTCCACGGCGTCATCCTTACTTGTGGGAACCAATACCAAAGCTTTAGGACACGGATGAAGGGAGGGAGCAAATCAGGTTACCTAAACGGAAGGCACCACGGCTTGCAAAACCTTTCTCCCAAAAATAGCCTCCGAAGAAGCAAAAGTATCAAATTTGTAAAATTTGGCAAAAGTGTGCAGTGAAGACCAGGTCGCTGCCTTACATATCTGGTCAACAGAAGCCTCGTTCTTGAAGGCCCATGTGGAAGCCACAGCCCTAGTGGAGTGAGCTGTGATTCTTTCAGGAGGCTGCCGTCCGGCAGTCTCATAAGCCAATCGGATGATGCTTTTAAGCCAAAAGGAAAGAGAGGTAGAAGTCGCTTTTTGACCTCTCCTTTTACCAGAATAGACAACAAACAAAGAAGATGATTGTCTGAAATCTTTTGTAGCCTCTAAATAGAATTTTAGAGCACGGACTACGTCCAAATTGTGTAACAAACGTTCCTTCTTTGAAACTGGATTCGGACATAAAGAAGGTACAACTATCTCCTGGTTAATATTCTTGATAGAAACAACCTTTGGAAGAAAACCAGGCTTAGTACGCAAAAACACCTTATCTGCATGGAACACCAGATACGGCGGAGAACACTGCAGAGCAGATAACTCTGAAACTCTTCTAGCAGAAGAAATAGCAACCAAAAACAAAACTTTCCAAGATAGTAACTTAATATCTATGGAATGTAAAGGTTCAAACGGAACCCCTTGAAGAACTGAAAGAACTAGATTTAGACTCCAGGGAGGAGTCAAAGGTCTGTAAACAGGCTTGATCCTAACCAGAGCCTGAACAAATGCTTGAACATCTGGCACAGCTGCCAGTCTTTTGTGTAGTAAGACAGATAAAGCAGAGATCTGTCCCTTTAGAGAACTTGCAGATAATCCTTTCTCCAAACCTTCTTGTAGAAAGGAGAGAATCTTAGGAATTTTTATCTTATTCCATGGGAATCCTTTGGATTCACACCAACAGATATATCTTTTCCATATTTTATGGTAAATCTTTCTAGTTACCGGTTTTCTGGCCTGAACCAGAGTATCTATCACATAATCTGAAAACCCACGCTTTGATAGAATCAAGCGTTCAATCTCCAAGCCGTCAGCTGGAGGGAGACCAGATTTGGATGTTCGAATGGACCCTGAACAAGAAGGTCCTGTCTCAAAGGTAGCTTCCATGGTGGAACCGATGACATATTCACCAGGTCTGCATACCAAGTCCTGCGTGGCCAAGCAGGAGCTATCAGGATCACCGAGGCCCTCTCCTGTTTGATCCTGGCTACCAGCCTGGGAATGAGAGGAAACGGTGGAAATACATAAGCTAGGTTGAAGGTCCAAGGTGCTACTAGTGCATCTACTAGAGTCACCTTGGGATCCCTGGATCTGGACCCGTAGCAAGGAACCTTGAAGTTCTGACGAGACGCCATCAGATCCATGTCTGGAATGCCCCATAATTGAGTTAGTTGGGCAAAGATCTCCGGGTGGAGTTCCCACACCCCCGGATGGAATGTCTGACGACTCAGATAATCCGCTTCCCAGTTTTCCACACCTGGGATGTGGATCGCAGATAGGTGGCAGGAGTGATCCTCCGCCCATTGAATTATTTTGGTCACTTCTTTCATCGCCAGGGAACTCCTTGTTCCCCCCTGATGATTGATATACGCAACGGTCGTCATGTTGTCTGATTGGAATCTTAAGAATCTGGCCTTTGCTAGCTGAGGCCAAGCCCTGAGAGCATTGAAGATCGCTCTTAGTTCCAGAATGTTTATCGGGAGAAGAGACTCTTCCCGAGACCATAGTCCCTGAGCTTTCAGGGATTCCCAGACCGCGCCCCAGCCCACTAGACTGGCGTCTGCCGTGACAATGACCCACTCTGGTCTGCGGAAGCTCATTCCCTGGGATAGATGGTCCAGGGTCAGCCACCAACGGAGTGAATCTCTGGTCTTCTGATCTACTTGAATCACTGGAGACAAGTCTGTATAGTCCCCATTCCACTGTTTGAGCATGCACAGTTGTAATGGTCTTAGATGAATTCGTGCAAAAGGAACTATGTCCATTGCTGCAACCATCAACCCTACTACTTCCATGCACTGCGCTATGGAAGGACGTGGAACAGAATGAAGAACCTGACAATTGCTTAGAAGTTTTGACTTTCTGACCTCTGTCAGAAAAATCCTCATTTCTAAGGAATCTATTATTGTTTCCAAGAAGGGAACTCTTGTTGACGGAGACAGAGAACTTTTTTCTATGTTCACCTTCCATCTGTGTGATCTGAAAAAGACCAGAACGATGTCTGTATGAGCCTTTGCTGTTGACAGGGACGACGCTTGTATTAGAATGTCGTCCAAGTATGGTACTACTGCAATGCCCCTCGGTCTTAGAACCGCTAGAAGGGACCCTAGTACCTTTGTGAAAATCCTTGGAGCAGTGGCTAACCCGAATGGGAGGGCCACAAACTGGTAATGTTTGTCCAGAAAGGCAAACCTTAGGAACTGATGATGTTCTTTGTGGATAGGAATATGTAGGTACGCATCCTTTAGATCCACGGTAGTCATAAATTGACCTTCCTGGATAGTGGGTAGAATCGTTCGAATGGTTTCCATCTTGAACGATGGTACCCTGAGAAATTTGTTTAGGATCTTCAAATCCAAAATTGGTCTGAAAATTCCCTCTTTTTTGGGAACTACGAACAGATTTGAATAAAATCCCATTCCTTGTTCCTTTATTGGAACTGGGTGTATCACTCCCATCTTTAACAGGTCTTCTACACAATGTAAGAACGCCTGTCTCTTTATTTGGTTTAAGGATAAGTGAGACATGTGGAACCTTCCCCTTGGGGGTAGTTCCCTGAATTCCAGAAGATAACCCTGAGAAACTATTTCTAGTGCCCAGGGATCCTGAACATCTCTTGCCCAAGCCTGAGCAAAGAGAGAGAGTCTGCCCCCTACTAGATCCGGTCCCGGATCGGGGGCTACTCCTTCATGCTGTTTTGTTAGCAGCAGCAGGCTTCTTGGCCTGCTTACCCTTGTTCCAGCCTTGCATAGGAATCCAGGCTGGTTTGGGCTGTGAAGCATTACCCTCTTGCTTAGAGGATGCAGAATTAGAGGCCGTTCCTGAAATTGCGAAAGGAACGAAAATTAGACTTATTCTTGGCCTTGAAAGGCCTATCTTGAGGAAGGGCGTGGCCCTTTCCCCCAGTGATGTCTGAGATAATCTCTTTCAATTCTGGTCCAAATAGAGTTTTACCTTTGAAAGGGATGTTAAGCAATTTTGTCTTGGATGATACATCCGCTGACCAAGACTTTAGCCAAAGCGCTCTGCGCGCCACAATTGCAAACCCTGAATTTTTCGCCGCTAATCTAGCTAAATGCAAAGCGGCATCTAAAATAAAAGAGTTAGCCAACTTAAGTGCGTGAACTCTGTCCATAACCTCCTCATATGGAGTCTCTCTACTGAGCGACTTTTCTAGTTCCTCGAACCAGAACCACGCTGCTGTAGTGACAGGAACAATGCACGAAATGGGTTGTAGAAGGTAACCTTGCTGTACAGAAATCTTTTTAAGCAAACCTTCCAATTTTTTATCCATAGGATCTTTGAAAGCACAACTATCCTCGATAGGAATAGTAGTGCGCTTGTTTAGAGTAGAAACTGCCCCCTCGACCTTAGGGACTGTCTGCCATAAGTCCTTTCTGGGATCGACCATAGGAAATAATTTCTTAAATATAGGGGGGGGGGGGACAAAAGGTATGCCGGTCTTCTCCCACTCCTTATTCACTATGTCCGCCACCCGCTTGGGTATTGGAAAAGCGTTGGGGTGCACCGGAACCTCTAGAAACTTGTCCATCTTGCATAATTTCTCTGGAATGACCAGGTTGTCACAATCATCCAGAGTAGATAACACCTCCTTAAGCAGTGCGCGGAGATGCTCTAATTTAAATTTAAATGTCACAACATCAGGTTCAGCTTGATGAGAAATTTTTCCTGAATCTGAAATTTCCCCATCTGACAAAACCTCCCTCATGGCCACTTCAGATTGGTGTGAGGGAATGACAGAACAATTATCATCAGCGCCCTCCTGCTCTTCAGTGTTTAAAACAGAGCAATCGCGCTTTCTCTGATATGCAGGCATTTTGTATAAAATATTTGCTATGGAGTTATCCATTACAGCCGTCAATTGTTGCATGGTAATAAGCATTGGCGCGCTAGATGTACTAGGGGCCTCCTGCGTGGGCAAAACTGGTGTAGACACAGTAGGAGATGATGTAGTATCATGTCTACTCCCCTCATCTGAGGAATCATCTTGGACAATTTCATTATCTGTGGCAGTATTGTCCTTACTTTGTTTGGACGCTATGGCACAATTATCACAAAATTTTAAATGGGGAGACACATTGGCTTTCATACATATAGAACATAGCTTATCCGAAGGCACAGACATGTTAAACAGGCTTAAACTTGTCAACAAAGCACAAAAAACTTTTAAAACAAAACCGTTACTGTCTCTTTAAATTTTAAACAGAAACACTTTATTACTGAATATGTGAAAAAGTATGAAGGAATTGTTCAAAAATTACCCAAATTTCACCACAGTGTCTTAAAGCATTAAGAGTATTGCACACCAATTTTCAGAGCTTTAACCCTTAAAATAACGGAACCGGAGCCGTTTACAAATTTAACCCCTATACAGTCACAGCTACAGCCTTTGCTGAGACCTAACCAAGCCCAGAGGGGAATACGATACCAAATGACGCCTTCTAGAAACTTTTCCAGCTACTTTCAGATCCTCACACATGCATCTGCATGTCTTGCTCTCAAAAACAACTGCGCAGTAATGGCGCGAAAATGAGGCTCAGCCTACAACTGGGAAGGCCCTCCCTGACTGGAAAAGGTGTCTAACATAGTGCCTGCCGTTAAAAAACGTTCCCCAAGTTTATAAATGTGAATTATCAGCATAAACATGTATAAAATGTCCAAATAAAGCAATCGATTTAGCCCATAAAAATGTCTACCAGTTTTATAGCCCATATTAAGCCCTTTATTCTGTTTGAGACTAAAAAAAATGGCTTACCGGTCCCCATGAGGGGAAATGACAGCCTTCCAGCATTACACAGTCTTGTTAGAAATATGGCTAGTCATACCTTAAGCAGAAAAGTCTGCTAACTGTTTCCCCCAACTGAAGTTACTTCATCCCAACAGTCCTATGTGGAAACAGCAATCGATTTTAGTTACTGTCTGCTAAAATCATCTTCCTCTCACAAACAGAAATCTTCATCCTTTTCTGTTTCAGAGTAAATAGTACATACCAGCACTATTTTAAAATAACAAACACTTGATAGAAGAATAAAAAACTACATTTAAACACCAAAAACTCTTAACCATCTCCGTGGAGATGTTGCCTGTGCAACGGCAAAGAGAATGACTGGGGTGGGCGGAGCCTAGGAGGGACTATATGGCCAGCTTTGCTGGGACTCTTTGCCATTTCCTGTTGGGGAAGAGATATTCCCGCAAGTAAGGATGACGCCGTGGACCGGACACACCAATGTTGGAGAAAATCTTCTCACAGGCGGCCTTACCTTGAAACCTATTCTGTACCCTTGTGAAACAATGTTCTGAATCCAAAGACTGTGAATTGAATTGATCCAAATATCTTTGAAAAATCGTAACCTGCCCCCTACCAGCTGTGCTGGAATGAGGGCCGCACGTTCATGCGGATTTGGGAGCTGGTTTTGACTTTCTAAAAGGCTTGGATTTATTCCAGACTGGAGAAGGTTTCCAAACGGAAACCGTTCCTTTAGGGGAATGGTCAGGCTTCTGTTCCTTATTCTGACGAAAGGAACAAAAACGATTAGCAGCCCTATATTTACCTTTAGATTTTTTGTCCCGAGGCAAAAAGGTTCCTTTCCCCCCAGTAACAGTTGAAATTATAGAATCCAACTATGAACCAAATAATTTATTACCTTGGAAAGAAAGAGGAAGCAATGTTGACTTAGAAGTCATATCTGCATTCCAAGATTTAAGCCATAAAGCTCTTCTAGCTAAAATAGCTAGACATATACCTGACATCAATTCTAATGATATCAAAAATGGCATCACAAACAAAGTTATTAGCATGTTGAAGAAGTTTAACAATGCTATAAGCATTATGGTCTGACACTTGTTGCGCTAAAACCTCCAACCAGAAAGTGGAAGCTGTAGCAACATCAGCCAAAGAAATAGCAGGTCTAAGAAGATTACCTGAACATAAATAAGCTCTCCTTAGAAAGGATTCAAGCTTCCTATCTAAAGGATCCTTAAAGGAAGTACTATCCGCCGTAGGAATAGTAGTACGTTTAGCAAGAGTAGAGATAGCCCCATCAACTTTAGGGATTTTGTCCCAAAACTCTAATCTATCAGGTGGCACAGGGTACAATTTCTTAAACCTTGGAGAAGGAGTAAATGAAGTACCCAGACTATTCCATTCCCTAGAAATTACTTCTGAAATAGCATCAGGAACTGGAAAAACTTCTGGAATAACTACATGAGGTTTAAAAAACGAATTTAAACGCTTAGTAGATTTAGTATCAAGAGAACTAGACTCTTCCATATCTAATGCAATCAACACTTCTTTAAGTAAAGAACGAATAAACTCCATCTTAAATAAATATGAAGATTTATCAGTGTCAATATCTGAGGCAGAATCTTCTGAACCAGATAGATCCTCATCAGAAACAGATAAGTCAGAATGATGGCGGTCATTTAAAAATTCATCTGAAATATTAGAAGTTTTAAAAGACCTTTTAAGTTTACTGGAAGGAGGAATAACAGACAGAGCCTTCCTAATAGAATTAGAAACAAATTCTTTTACATTAACAGGGACATCCTGAACATTAGATGTTGAAGGAAAAACAACAGGTAAAGGATTATTACTAATGGAGACACTATCTGCGTTAGAAAGTTTATCATGACAACTAACACAAACTACAGCCGGAGGAACAGTTACCAAAAGTTTACAACAAATGCACTTAGCTTTGGTAGAACCAACATCAGTCAGCGTCTTTCCAGAAGTAGATTCTGATCCAGGGTCAGGTTGTGAAATCTTGCAATATGTAATAGAAAAAACAACATATAAAGCAAAATTATCAAATTCCTTAAATGACAGGTTCAAGAATGGGAACAAATGCAAAATAAACAAGCCTCTAGCAACCAGAAGCAACGAAAAAGTGAGACAAATAATGTGAAAAAAAGTATAAACAAGTATGACGCCCACATTTTTTGGCGACAAGTATGACGCCCACATTTTTTGGCGCCAAGTATGACGCCCACATTATTGGCGCCAAGTACAACGCCCATATTTTTTGGCGCCAAGAATGACGCCACATCCTCTGGCGCCGAAAACAACGCCCACATTTTTTGGCGCAAAAAACGTCTAACACACATGCCTCAAAAAATGACGCAACCACGAACAAACTTCCGGCGTCAACTATGGCGCCGGAAATGACAGAATTTTGCGCCAAAAACGTTTGCGCCAAGAATGATGCAATAAATTGAAGCATTTTCTGCCCCCACGAGCCTAACAGCCCGCAGGGAAAAAAGTCAATTGAAAATTTTTAAGGTAAGAAAAAAATATTTATTCATATGCATTATCCCAAAATAATGAAACTGACAGTCTGAATGAAGGAATACTGATTATCCTGAATCATGGCAAATATAAGTTTAAACACATATATTTAGAACTTTACATATAAAGTGCCCAACCATTGCTTAGAGTGTCATAAATAAAATAAGACTTACTTACCCTAAGACACTCATCTACATATAGTAGATAGCCAAACCAGTACTGAAACGAGAATCAGTAGAGGTAATGGTATATAAGAGTATATCGACGATGTGAAAAGGGAGGAAGGAGAAGAAATCTCTACGACCGATAACAGAGAACCTATGAAATAGATCACCTAGAGGAAGACCATTGTATTCAAATAGGCAATACTCTCTTCACATCCCTCTGACATTCACTGCACTCTGAGAGGAAAACCGGGCTTCAGCCTGCTGCGAAGCGCATATCAACGTAGAATCTAGTACAAACTTACTTCACCACCTCCATGGGAGGCAAAGTTTGTAAAACTGAATTGTGGGTGTGGTGAGGGGTGTATTTATAGGCATTTTGAGGTTTGGGAAACTTTTCCCCTCCTGGTAGGAATGTATATCCCATACGTCACTAGCTCATGGACGTATCAGTATTTGAACAGGACAAGTTGACAAATAGAGGTTGCAGTATTACGCTTCTGGTATAGAGACACTGCCCGCAAGTTATATTGTTACCTATGTGTAGCTATAAAGTGGCCCACCATCTGCATCCGGTGGCTATAATTCAATAAATAAAAGTCAGCAAAAAAAACGCTATGCACCAGTGTTTGCGTATATACTCTTGGATGGATCTTTAGGCGTAACCACACTACTTAAACACACAATTAACGGTATACCGAAAGGTTCTTAGAGACCCGTGTCCTATCCCCCCTTCCAGAGGGATTGTGTGTCGAACAACATATTTAGTTATACCGGATTATCCTTTTCATCAGCACACCTAGGTATCTACACCCCAGGGTACCAGTGGGGCTTATCAAGCTCCTACTATTAGTACCCCCCTACTACAGGTACTACTGCGGACACTCACAGACTTATTTGACAGTGCTATTTATTATTGGCTGTCAGCTGCATATGTATGTTTTGTGTTTTAATGGGTACATTTGTTTTTTATTCAACCTAATAAAAGTTAATTTTTACAACCTTCATATGACCTTCTTAGAACTTACTTACCTTGAATTTAATCAACTGATGATTGAGAGCTGCGGAGTTCTATTTATGTACACTTACACTACTTTCCTGGTACAAGTTTCCTTAGTGTAAAGCACCTTTTCCCCTTAAGAATATTAAAGTTAAAAGAGTATCACATAATATTGTATACTGTGAACTCAAATAGGGGACAACTCTTCCAGAGTGCCATTATCATTTCTCTGTGAACCCACAGGTTGTAACTGGGCAGCAAAATCATGAGGAAAAGTAGATTGAGTTTGAGACACGGGTTTGCAGAAAACAGCATGTGCCGGAGTAGGGGCTGCCGTTGTAATATTGGCATATCTGGGCATACTGAGTTCTACGAATCCGCAGAGCATCCAGGGGTAGCATGAGAATGCGGGGATACTACGGACGTCTGTATACCAGGGCCCCCAGAATGAGACTGTAGAACAGATGTAAGGCATGAGCTGCATAGCTGAGCAAGATGACACACAGTCTGTGACCTATATAGCATACATTTATTGGAATAAAAAAAGGGGATGGGACAACTCTGCGGTTCTATAGAGAAGTCATCCAAACTGAACTATATAAAGTAATGTATAGTCTGCATGTATGTGCCCCTCAAATAAAAAAGGCAGTATCCCAAATAGTTAAAGGTATTTTAGTCCAGTATCCCAAATAATTAATACAGGTATCTAAGCACACTGATAATTCACTGTCAGAGGTGTCTCACCACCTCTAATGGCAGCAGGACTCCCGTGGGGTCTCACAGCTCCGTAGGGATCCTCAGTGATTACGCACTATCTGGAAAAAAGGGACCAAACTTCCTGTGGCGGGAATCTAAGAACCCGTCGACAGGTGCAGATCAAGTGCACCATGATAATGCTGCTGCGCAGCGTTATTACGCAAAAAGCCTATTAGTGTCCAAAGCAATATCGTGTATCGTATTTAACAAGTGGCCACCGGGTCCGATCAGCAAGTCTAGTCGGAGGACAAGGTGCCATTTCTGAATATAAACAGACAAACAATACCTTCCTCAAAAAAGGAAAGAGATAGAAATCAGGATTTAGAAACCATGTAAGCAGACCATGATTTTAACCACAAGGCCCTTCGAGTCAAAACTACTAGAGAATCACAAATAAAAGCATTAGCTGTTTTCCAGAGTTTTAATTGATTAGAAAATCAATTGATGATTTTCAATCAATTGATGATCAAACAATTGATGTGGTTCCTGGGCTTGACCCATTTGGCCAGATGCAGTAACTAACTCTTCCATTTTTGCTTTCAATCTTAGCTGTGTACTTGCAAGTGAGTGCCAGCCTTCCTCTCTGTGTTGGGTTAGTTTGTTTTATAATTTTCCCTATGGGCTTTGCACCCAGACTTGTCTGGGGTTAAATGCTATATATATACATATATATATATATATATATATATATATATATATATATATATACACATATATACATATATATATATATATATACATACACACACACACACATATATATATATATATATACACACACACACAATTACCAATGCACAAGAGGATTATGGGTAAGATAAGCAAATTACATATGCAAAATCTAAGATTTTTTGCTTCAAATACTGTTTTAGAACAGCGATCCCTTAATAGGGTTATTGCAGCAATACAGCAATTTCTTCACCTTTATTTAAAGCTTTCTAACAGTAACATAGTAGATGAGGTTAAAAAAAGACTGAAGTCCATTGAGTTAAACTTATATAAATCTTAACATACTCACAATAAAAGCTCAAGCTGATCTTAAATTTATCTTATTTAAAAAGGTGACACATTTAGCACAAACAATCATATCCCTGAATTATGTTTCTAGCTAGAAAAAAAGGTGAGTAATTTAACACAAGCAATCATATCACTTAATTCTGATTCTAGACAAAAATAAATCTAAACCATTTTTAAATGTATCTATGGTATTGGCATTTACCACCTCCTTAGGTAATGAGTTCCACAATTTGATTGCTCTTACAGTGAAAAATGCGTACATTGCTGGAGATTACATCTATTAATAAAGTTTTCGATATATAAAATAAGGGTTATTTAATTAATTATTTTTTTTGTACTCCTGCTTAGATGCACTTTTTCCATTTTTTATTTTAATAAAAAAACAGTTGGGTATTTGATCAAAAAAGGGACAATGGACACTGAAATTATAATATAAAATGTTTCATTACAGTATATGTAAAACAAACTTAGCAATAAACTTTAATTATTTATTGTGCTCATTTACTAGTAATTTAATTTTGCAAATTGTGAGCTGTCCAATACCTGTTAAGTGGAAGAGCAGATTCCAGACTAAACACTGCTACATTCAACACAGTTATTAGTTGAACACTGTAGTGACCCATTTATAACTGACTCTAATTGGCATCAGAAAAGAAGAAAACCTAAGCTACAACAATGTGAGGCCCATTGTTTTATCGACACGAAAACTTCACACTTATTTTTTTCTCCAGTATCTAACAACTAATATAAACTCAAAAAAACTAAATTTATGCTTACCTGATACATTTCTTTCTTTTGCGATGTACAGAGTCCACGGTTTCATCCTTACTTGTGGGATATTATCCTTCCCAACAGGAAGTGGCAAAGAGAGCACCCTCAGCAGAGCTGTCTATATAGCTCCCCCCTTAACTCCACCCCCCAGTCATTCAATAAAGACTTAGGAAGAAAAAGGAGAAACTATAAGGTGCAGAGGTGACTGAAGTTTTCAGGGCGGGCCGTGGACTCGGTACATCGCAAAAGAAAGAAATTTATCAGGTAAGAATCAATTTTGTTTTCTTTTGCAAGATGTACCGAGTCCACGATTTCATCATTACTTGTGGGATACCAATACCAAATATGTAGGACACGGATGAAGGGAGGAACAAGACAGGAACCTAAACGGAAGGCACCACTGCTTGCAGAACCTTTCTCCCAAAAATAGCCTCTGAAGAAGCAAAAGTATCAAATTTGTAAAATTTGGAAAAGGTATGAAGCGAAGACCAAGTCGCAGCCGTACAAATTTGTTTAACAGAAGCATCATTTTTAAAAGCCCATGTGGAAGCCACCGCTCTAGTAGAATGAGCTGTAATTCTTTCAGGAGGCTGCTGTCCAGCAGTCTCATAAGCCAAACGGATAATGCTCTTCAGCCAAAAGGAAAGAGAGGTAGCCGTAGCCTTTTGACCTCTACGCTTTCCAGAATAGACAACAAACAAAGAAGATGTTTGACGAAAATTTTTGGTTGCTTACAAATAAAACTTCAAAGCACGAACCATGTCCAAGTTGTGCAAGACACGTTCCTTATTAGAAGGATTAGGACACAGAGAAGGAACAACAATTTCCTGATTGATATTCCTGTTAGTAACAACCTTAGGGAGGATTCCAGGTTTGGTACGCAAAACTACCTTATCAGCATGGAAAACAAGAAAAGGCGAGTCACATTGTAATGCAGATAGTTCAGAAACTCTTTGAGCGGAAGAGACTACTAGAAACAGAACTTTTAAAAGATAGAAGCTTAATATCTATGGAATGCATGGGTTCAAACGGAACCCCTTGAAGAACTTTAAGAATTAAATTCAAACTCCATGGCGGAGCAACAGGTTTAAACACAGGCTTGATTCCAACTAAAGCCTGACAGAAAGCCCGAACATCTGGGACATCTGCCAGACGCCTGTGCAATAGAATAGACAAAGCAGAAATCTGCACTTTTAAGGAACTAGCTGACAATCCCTTCTCCAATCCCTCTTGGAGAAAGGACAAATCCTAGGAATCCGGATCTTACTCCATGAGTAACCTTTGGATTCGCACCAAAAAAGATATTTACGCCAAATCTTATGATAGATTTTCCTGGTGACAGGCTTTCAAGCCTGAATTAAGGTATCAATGACCGACTCGGAGAAACCCCGCTTTGATAAAATCAAGCGTTCAATCTCCAAGCAGTCAGTCGCAGAGAAATTAGATTTGGATGCTTGAACGGACCTTGAATCAAAAGGTCCTGTCTCAGTGGCAGAGGCCATGGTGGCAGAGATGACATGTCCACCAGGTCTGCATACCAAGTCCTGCGTGGCCACGCAGGTGCTATCATAATCACTGAAGCTCTCTCCTGTTTGATTCTGACAATCAGACGCGGAAGGAGAGGGAATGGTGGAAACACATAAGCCAGGTTGAACGACCAGGGTACTGCTAGAGCATCCATCAGTACTGCCTGAGGATTCCTTGACCTGTAACAAGGAAGTTTGACGTTCTGACGAGACGCCATCAGAACCAATTCTGGTGTGCCCCATAGCTGAACCAGTTGAGAAAACACCTCCGGATGGAGTTCCCACTCCCCCGGATGAAAAGTCTGACGGCTTAGAAAATCTGCCTCCCAGTTCTCTACCCCTGGGATATAGATTGCTGATAGATGGCAAGAATGAGTCTCTGCCCATCGGATTATTGTGGAATCTTCTATCATCGCTAATGAACTCCTTGTTCCCCCCTGATGATTGATATAAGCCACAGTCGTGATGTTGTCCAACTGAAATCTGATGAATCTGGCCGAAGCCAGCTGAGGCCACGCCTGAAGAGCATTGCATATCGCTCTTAAAGGGACACTGAACCAAATTTTTTCTATTGTAATTTAAAAAGAGCATGCAATTTTAAGCAACTTTCTAATTTAATCCTATTATCAATTTTTCTTGGTTCTCTTGCTATCATTGTTTGAAAAAGAAGGCATCTAAGCTTTTTTTTTTGTTTCAGTACACTGGACAGCACTTTTTTATATTGGTGGATGAATTTATCCACCAATCAGCAAGGACAACCCAGGTTGTTCACCAAAAATGGGCCGGCATCTAAACTTACATTCTTGCATTTCAAATAAAGATACCAAGAGAATGAAGAAAATGTGATCATTTGAGTAAATTAGAAAGTTGCTTAAAATTTCATGCTCAATCTGAATCACGAAAGAAAAATGTTTATCGGTAGGAGGGCCTCCTCCTGAGTCCACAAACCCTGTGCTTTCAGGGAATTCCATACCGCACCCCAGCTCAGTAGGCTGGCGTCCGTCGTCACTATCACCCACACTGGCCTGCGGAAACACATTCCCTGGGACAGGTGATCCTGTGACAACCACCAAAGAAGAGAATCTCTGGTCTCCTGATCCAGATTTATTTGAGGAGATAAACCTGCATAATCCCCATTCCACTGTCTGAGCATGCATAGTTGCAGTGGTCTGAGATGTAAGCGAGCAAACGAAACTATGTCCATTGCCGCTACCATTAGTCCGATTAAATCCATACACTGAGCCACTGACGGCCGAGGAATGGAATGAAGAGCTCGGCAGGTGGCTAAAATCTTTGATTTCCTGACCTCCGTCAGAAATATTTTCATGTCCACCGAGTCTATCAGAGTCCCTAGGAATGAAACTCTTGTGAGAGGGGAAAGAGAACTCTTTTTTACGTTCACCTTCCACCCATGAGATCTTAGAAAGGCCAACACGATGTCCGTGTGAGACTTGGCTAGTTGGAAAGTCGACGCTTGAATTAGGATGTCGTCTAGATAAGGCGCCACTGCTATGCCCCGCTGCCTTAGGACCGCCAGAAGGGACCCTAGTACCTTTGTGAAAACCCGAAGGGAAGAGCCACAAACTGGTAATGCTTTTCCAGAAAGGCAAACCTGAGGAACTGGTGATGATCTTTGTGCATGGGAATGTGTAGATACGCATCCTTTTAGTCCACGGTGGTCATATATTGACCCTCCTGGATCAATGGTAAAATAGTCCGAATGGTCTCCATCTTGAAGGATGGGACCCTGAGGAATTAGTTTAGGATCTTGAGATCTAGGATTGGTCTGAAGGTTCCCTCTTTTTTTGGGAACCACAAACAGATTGGAGTAGAACCCCTGCCCCTGTTCTGTTTTCGGAACTGGGCAGATCACTCCCATAGTAACTAGGTCTTCTACACAGCGTAAGAACGCCTCTCTTTTTGTCCTGGTTTACAGACAATTGAGAAAGATGGAATCTCCCCCTTGGAGGAGAATCTTTGAAATCTAGAAGATACCCCTGGGTTACGATTTCTAAAGCCCAGGAGTCCTGAACGTCTCTTGCCCAAGCCTGAGCAAACAGAAAAAGTCTGCCCCCTACTAGTTCCGCTCCCGGATCGGGGGCTACCCCTTTATGCTGTCTTGGTGGCAGCAGCAGGCTTCTTGGCCTGTTTACCTTTGTTCCAAGCCTGGTTAGGTCTCCAGACTGAATTGGATTGAGCAAAGTTCCCCTCTTGCCTTGCAGCGGCGGAAGAGGAAGCGGGACCATCCTTGAAGTTTCGAAAGGAACGAAAAAATTTTGTTTGGTCCTCATCTTATTTGACTTATCCTGAGGAAGGGCATGACCTTTCCCTCCAGTGATATCTGAAATGATCTCTTTCAATTCAGGCCCGAATAGGGTCTTACCCTTGAAAGGGATGGTCAAAAGCTTAGATTTTGATGACATCAGCCGACCAGGACTTAAGCCATAACGCTCTACGCGCTAAAATGGCAAAACCTGAATTCTTTGCCGCTAATTTAGCCAGTTGAAAAGTGGCATCTGTAATGAAAGAATTAGCTAGCTTAAAAGCCCTAATTCTATCCAGAATATCATCTAATGGGGACTCCACCTGAAGAGCCTGTTCCAGAGCCTCGAACCAAAAGGCAGCTGCAGTGGTTACAGGAACAATGCACCCTATAGGTTGGAGAAGAAACCCCTGATGAACACAAATTTTTTTTTGGAGACCCTCTAACTTTTTATCCATAAGATCTTTGAAAGCACAACTGTCCTCAATAGGTATAGTTGTACGCGTTGCTAGAGTAGAAATAGCTCCCTCCACCTTAGGGACCATCTGCCACGAGTAGGAGGGGGAGCGAACGGAATACCTGGTCTATCCCACTCCCTAGTAACAATGTCCGAAATCCTCTTAGGTGCCGGAAAAATATCAGTGTAGACAGGAACCTCTAAATATTTGTCCATTTTACACAATTTCTCTGGAACTACAATAGGGTCACAATCATCCAGAGTCGCTAAAACCTCCCTGAGCAATAAACGGAGGTGTTCTAGCTTAAATTTAAAGGCTGTCATATCTGAGTCTGACTGGGGGAACATCTTTCCTGAATCAGAAATCTCTCCCACAGACAGCAAATCCCTCACCCCTACTTCTGAACATTGTGAGGGTACATCGGATACGGCTACTAAAGCGTCAGAAGGCTCAGCATTTGTTCTTAACCCGGAGCTACTGCGCTTCCGTTGCAACCCAGGCAGTTTAGATAAAACCTCTGTGAGGGTAGAATTCATAACTGTGGCCATATCTTGCAAGGTGAAAGAATTAGACGCACTAGAGGTACTTGGTGTCACTTGTGCGGGCGTTACTGGTTGTGACACTTGGGGAGAACTAGATGGCATAACCTGATTTCCTTCTGTCTGAGAATCATCCAGCGCCAAACTCTTATAAGTCAAAATATGCTGTTTGCAATTTATAGACATATCAGTACATGTGGGGCACATTCTAAGAGGGGGTTCCACAATGGCTTCTAAACATATTGAGCAAGGAGTTTCCTGAATGTCAGACATGTTGAACAGGCTAGTAATGAGACAAGCAAGCTTGGAAAACACTTTATTCAGTGAAAAAAACAACAATTTTAAAAAACGGTACTGTGCCTTTAAGAGAAAAAAAAAAGGCATACACAATCTGCAAAACTGCTTAAAAATGCATCAAACTTTTCAGATTTTTTACAGCAGAATCAATAATCTTTAGAAAGATTGCACCACAAGCAAATGAAACATTTAACCCCTAAATATGGAAACCGGATTAACAAAGTGCCAAAAACAGGAAAAAAAAACCCTGTCAGCACCTTGAGACAGCTCTGCTGTGGCGCCTACATGCCTTTTTGGATTGGAAATGTGGGGATAAAGCTTCGTTTTGGCCCAAAAAGTTCACCAGGACCCTCCGGTGTTGTAGCTTACTGCTTGTCACGAGAAAACAACTGCGCAACTGGGGCACGAAAATAGGCCCCGCCCATCTCACTCGATGTTTCTAAGGCCTCCCAAAAAACACACCAAGCTTGTTTACCAGCCATGTGGGTTCTAAAACCCCCAAAATCCAAGTGTACCCTCAATACAGTTGTCCCTCAAAGGTTTATTAACAGCACTCCCAGTACACACCACCGTTTGTTAATATCATTCAAACTGAGTGTCAACCATAATGTCAATTAGCCCTTTATGCAAGCCTAGTAATGCCACTATAAGTCTGGGATTACTGCTTACCCTTACCCTCATGGGGATACTTTCAGTCTTTCTGAAATATCACAGTCTCTCCAGAAAAAATGACTGAACATACCTCATTGCTGTATAGCATGAAACCGTTCCTCACACTGAAGTTTCCTGTACTCCTCAGCCTCTGTGGGGAACAACATTGGATCTTAGTTACAAATGCTAAGATCATACTCCTCTAGGCAGAAATCTTCATCCATCTCCTGCCTGAGAGTAAATAGTACACACCGGTACCATTTTAAAATAAACACTTGCTTGAAGAAAAATAAAAACTAACAGTTTATCACCTCTTTCACTTTACCCTTCCTGCTTAGAGCCGGCAAAGAGAATGACTGGAGGGTGGAGTTAAGGGAGGAGCTATATAGACAGCTCTGCTGTGGGTGCTCTCTTTGCCACTTCCTGTTGGGAAGGATAATATCCCACAAGTAAGGATGAAACCGTGGACTCGGTACATCTTGCAAAATAAATTTTCAAAATGTTCAAACCAATATGTTGCAGTTATATTTTCTAGAGATTTGGAATAGAAATCTCCTCAATGGAAGCCAGCATATGCCTCAAATAAAACACAAAGTCCATAGAGTTATACTGTTGTAACACAAATCCTGTATAGTTGACAACGGTACTCACATATAATGTATCTACGTTAGCTCTAAAGTTTGCACTCAATGATACAGCCCGGGGATAACAGGGGTTCCACTTTATTAAAACCAAGACAAAAAAGAAATTTATTCTTACCCGATAAATTTGTTTTTTCTACGATACGATGAGTACACGGATTTCATCCTTACTTGTGGGATATCGCCTCCTGGTCAGCAGGAGGAAGCAAAGAGCACCACAGCAGAGCTGTATATATAGCTCCTCCCTTCCCTCCCACTCCAGTCATTCGACCGAAGTTAGGAAGTAAAAGGAAAAGCCAAGGTGCAGAGGTGACTGAAGTTTAACAAAATTAAAAGACCTGTCTTATAAAAACAGGGTGGGCCATGGACTCATCGTATCGTAAAAGAAACAAATTTATCATGTAAGAATAAATTTTCTTTTCTTTTACAAGATACAATGAGTCCACGGATTTCATCCTTACTTGTGGGATACAATACCAAAGCTATAGTACACAGATGAAAAGGGAGGGACAAGACAGGGAACCTAAATGGAAGGCACCACTGCTTGAAGAACCTTTCTCCCAAAAACAGCCTCAGACGAGGCAAAAGTATCAAATTTGGAATATTTTGAAAAAGTGTGAAGAGACGACCAAGTTGCAGCTTTGCAAATCTGTTCAACAGAAGCATAATTTTTTAATGCCCATGAGGAAGCCACAACCCTAGTGGAATGAGCCGTAATTTGTTCAGGAGGCTGCTGTCCAGCAGTCTCATATGCCAAACGGATGATACTCTTCCACCAAAATGAAAAAGAGGTAGCCGTAGCTTTCTGACCCCTACGCTTCCCAGAAAACACAACAAACTGGGAAGACGATTGATGAAAATCCTTAGTTGCCTAAAAGTAAAACTTCAAGGCACGGACCACGTCCAAATTATGTAACAGCCGCTCCTTCTTAGAAGAAGGATTAGGACACAAGGAAAGAACAACAATTTTCTGATTAATATTTTTATTTGAAACAACCTTAGGAAGAAAAACAAAATTTATGCTTACCTGATAAATTTCTCTCTCTTGTGGTGTATCCAGTCCACGGATTCATCCATTACTTGTGGGATATTCTCCTTCCCAACAGGAAGTTGCAAGAGGACACCCACAGCAGAGCTGTCTATATAGCTCCTCCCCTAACCCCCACCTCCAGTCATTCGACCGAAGACAAGTAAGAAAAAGGAGAAACTATAGGGTGCAGTGGTGACTGTAGTTTTAAAAAATAAAAACGCCTGCCTTAAAGTGGCAGGGCGGGCAGTGGACTGGATACACCACAAGAGAAAGAAATTTATCAGGTAAGCATACATTTTGTTTTCTCTTGTAAGGTGTATCCAGTCCACGGGTTCATCCATTACTTGTGGGATACCAATACCAAAGCTTTAGCACACGGATGAAAAGAGGGACAAGGCAGGCACTTAAATGGAAGGCACCACTGCCTGTAAGACCTTTCTCCCAAAAATAGCCTCTGAGGAAGCAAAAGTATCAAATTTGTAGAATTTAGAAAAAGTATGAAGCGAAGACCAAGTCCTCGCCTTACAAATCTGTTCAACAGAGGCCTCATGTTTAAAAGCCCATGTGGAAGCTACCGCTCTAGTAGAATGAGCTGTAATTCTTTCAGGAGGCTGCTGGCCAGCAGTCTCAAAAGCTAAACGGATTATGCTTCTCAGCCAAAAAGAAAGAGAAGTTGCCGAATCCTTTTGGCCTCTCCTCTTTCCAGAGTAGACAACAAACAATGCAGATGTTTGACGAAAATCCTTAGTAGCTTGCAAATAAAACTTTAAAGCACGAACCACGTCAAGATTGTGTAACAGACGTTCCTTCTTTGAAGAAGGATTAGGACACAGTGACGGAACAACAATTTCCTGATTAATATTCCTATTAGATACTACCTTAGGAAGAAAACCAGGTTTGGTACGCAAAACTACCTTATCTGCATGGAAGATCAGATAGGGGGAATCACACTGCAAGGCAGATAACTCTGAAACTCTTCGAGCCAAAGAGATAGCTACTAAAAACAGAACTTTCCAAGATAAAAGCTTGATATCTATGGAATGCAAGGGTTCAAACGGAACCCCTTGAAGAACTTTAAGAACTAAATTTAAACTCCATGGCGGAGCAACAGGTTTAAACACAGGCCTGATTCTAACCAAAGGCTTACAAAATGCCTGACTGTCTGGAACATCAGCCAGGCGCTTGTGCAAAAGAATAGACAGAGCAGAAATCTGTCCCTTTAAGGAACTAGCCGATAATCCCTTTTCAAATCCTTCTTGGAGAAAAGATAGTATCCTAGGAATCCTGACCTTACTCCACGAGTAACCCTTGGATTCACACCAATGAAGATATTTACACCATATCATATGATAGATTTTTCTGGTGACAGGCTTTTGAGCCTGAATCAAGGTATCAATGACCGACTCGGAGAAACCACGTTTTGATAAAATCAAGCGTTCAATCTCCAAGCAGTCAGACGCAGAGAAATTAGATTTGGATGTTTGAATGGACCTTGGAGTAGAAGGTCCTGCCTCAGCAGCAGAGTCCATGGTGGAGAGGATGACATGTCCACCAGATCCACATACCAAGTCCTGCGTGGCCACGCAGGCGCTATCAAAATCACCGAAGCTCTCTCCTGCTTGATCTTGGCAATCAGACGAGGGAGCAGAGGAAACGGTGGAAACTCATAAGCAAGGCTGAAGGACCAGGGCACTGCTAGAGCATCTATCAGCGCTGCCTGGGGATCCCTTGACCTGGACCCGTAACAAGGAAGCTTGGCATTCTGACGAGATGCCATCAGATCCAGTTCTGGTTTGCCCCATAGTTGAATCAGCTGGGCAAATACCTCCGGATGGAGCTCCCACTCCCCCGGATGAAAAGTCTGCCGACTTAGAACATTCGCCTCCCAGTTCTCTACTCCTGGGATATGGATAGCTGAGAGATGGCAAGAGTGAACCTCTGCCCATAGAATTATCTTGGAAACCTCCATCATTGCCAGGGGACTCCTTGTTCCCCCCTGATGGTTGATATAGGCTACAGTCGTGATATTGTCCGACTGAAATCTGATGAACTTGGCCGCAGCTAGTTGAGGACAATCCTGAAGAGCATTGAATATCGCTCTTACTTCCAGAATGTTTATCAGAAGGAGGGCTTCCTCCTGAGTCCATGAACCCTGAGCCTTCAGGGAGTTCCAGACTGCGCCCCAGCCCAGAAGGCTGGCATCTGTCGTCACTATAGTCCACTCTGGCCTGCGGAAACTCATTCCCCTGGACAGATGGACCTGAGATAACCACCAGAGAAGAGAATACCTGGTCTCTTGATCCAGATTTAACAGAGGAGCCAAATCTGTGTAGTCCCCATTCCACTGGTTGAGCATGCAAAGTTGCAGAGGTCTGAGATGTAGACGGGCAAACGGAACTATGTCCATTGCCACTACCATTAGGCCGATCATTTCCATACACTGAGCCACTGACGGCCAAGAAGTGGAATGAAGAGCACGGCAGGAAGTTAGAAGCTTTGATATCCTGACTGTATGGGACTTGGCGATTTGAAAAGTCGACGCCTGAATTAGAATGTCGTCTAGGTAAGGGGCTACCACTATGCCCCATGGCCTTAGAACCGCCAGAAGGGACCCTAGAACCTTCGTAAAGATTCTTGGAGCCGTGGCTAACCCGAAGGGAAGAGCCACAAACTGGTAATGCCTGTCTAGGAAGGCGAACCTGAGGAACTGATGATGATCTCTGTGAATCAGAATGTGGAGATAAGCATCCTTTAAGTCCACGGTAGTCATATATTGACCCTCCTGGATCATAGGAAGGATGGTTCGGATTGTCTCCATCTTAAAGGATGGGACCCTGAGAAATTTGTTTAGGATCTTGAGATCCAAGATAGGTCTGAAAGTTCCCTCTTTTTTGGGAACTATAAACAGGTTTGAATAGAAACCCAGCCCCTGTTCCTCTCTTGGAACTGGGTAGATCACTCCCATAACCAGTAGGTCTTGAACGCAACGTAAAAATGCCTCTCTCTTTATCAGGTTTACAGATAGTTGTGAGAGATGAAATCTCCCCTTTGGAGATGAACCTCTGAATTCCAGAAGATATCCCTGGGAAACAATCTCTAGCGCCCAGGGATCCTGGACGTCTCTTGCCCAAGCCTGGGCGAAGAGAGAAAGTCTGCCCCCGACTAGATACGGTCCCGGATCAGGGGCTACTCCTTCATGCTGTCTTAGAGGCAGCCGCAGGTTTTTTGGCCTGCTTCCCCTTGTTCCAAGCCTGGTTAGGCCTCCAGACTGGTTTGGACTGGGCGAAATTTCCCTCTTGTTTTGCATTAGAGGAAACTGAAGCTGCGCCACTCTTGAAGTTTCGAAAGAACGAAAATTATTCTGTTTGGTCCTTAACTTATTGGACCTATCCTGAGGAAGGGCGTGACCTTTTCCTCCAGTAATATCAGAAATGATCTCCTTCAGACCAGGCCCGAATAGGGTCTGTCCCTTGAAGAGGATGTTAAGAAGCTTAGACTTTGAAGTAACGTCTGCTGACCAGGACTTAAGCCATAGCGCCCTACGCGCCAAAATGGCAAAACCTGAATTCTTAGCCGTTAGCTTGGTTAAATGAAAAACGGGGTCAGAAATAAAGGAATTAGCTAACTTAAGAGCTTTAATCCTGTCTAGAATATCGTCTAACGGGGTCTTCACCTGTAGAGACTCCTCAAGAGACTCAAACCAAAAGGCCGCTGCAGCAGTAACTGGGGCAATGCATGCAAGAGGCTGGAGAATAAACCCTTGGTGTATAAAAAATTTCTTAAGGAGACCCTCCAATTTTTTATCCATAGGATCTAGGAAAGTACAACTGTCCTCGACGGGGATAGTTGTACGCTTAGCTAGGGTAGAGACTGCTCCCTCCACCTTAGGGACCGTCTGCCACGAGTCCCGTATGGCGGCATCTATGGGAAATATCTTTTTAAAAGCTGGAGGGGGAGAGAACGGCACACCTGGTCTATCCCATTCCTTAGTAATAATTTCCGAAAACCTCTTAGGGACTGGAAAAACATCAGTGTAAACAGGCACTGCAAAGTATTTGTCTATTTTACACAATTTCTCTGGAACCACAATGGGGTCACAGTCATCCAGAGTCGCTAAAACCTCCCTAAGCAATAAGCGGAGATGTTCAAGCTTAAATTTAAACGCTGTCATTTCAGAATCAGACTGAAGCAACGCCTTCCCTGAGTCTGAAATGTCACCCACAGATAGAAGCTCACCTGCCTCGGCTTCTGAGCATTGTGAGGGTATATCGGACACAGGCATTAAAGCGTCAGAAAGCTCTGTATTAGTTCTAGCCCCAGAGCTGTCTCGCTTTCCTTGTAACCCTGGCAGTTTGGACAATACCTCTGTGAGGGCAGAATTCATAACTGCCGACATGTCCTGTAAGGTAAAAGAATTAGACGCGCTAGATGTACTTGGCGTCACTTGAGCGGGAGTTATAGGTTCTGACACATGGGGAGAGCTAAATGGCATAATCTCCCTTTTTTCAGTCAGAGAATCCCCTGGAGATAAATCTAAGCGCCATAATATGGGCTTTATAGATTATAGAAATTTCAGTACATTTGGTACACATTCTAAGAGGGGGTTCCACAATGGCTTCCAAACATACTGAACAAGGAGTTTCCTCTATGTCAGACATGTTTAACAGACTAGTAATGAGACAAGCAAGCTTGGAAAACACTTTAATAAAGGTGAAACAGCAATTAAACAAAAACGTTACTGTGCCTTTAAGAGAAAAAAACTAGCACTTAAACTGCAAAACAGTGTAAAAATACAGTAAAGTCTTTGAAATTTTTACAGTGTGTGTAAGGGACTAAAGCAACATTGCACCCACTTGCAAATGGATGATTAACCCCTTAGGCCCCAAACCGGATTGAAAAAAACGTTAAAAAAACGTTAAGAGTCAATTGAGCACCTTGCCACAGCTCTGCTGAGGCTCCTACCTGCCCTCAAATACGATTTTGTGCAGAAATAACCCCTTTGAAATGGTCCTCAGATGCCAGAGGACTCCTCTAGGAAAGCTGGATGTCTCAGTCTGAACTAAAACTGCGCAGTTAGAGCGCTAAAATAGGCCCCTCCCACCATGTACTGGATGTCAGAGGGGCCTTAATAAAATACTCCTAGGAGTATCTGACTAGCCATGTGGAAACTAGGCCCCAAATAAAGACTTATCTCCCTCAGAGAAAAAACGTCCTATTTATGAAATCATATAAACGTTTTGACACTAAGTAATATGAGTATTAACATGAGTATTACCCTGTTTTGTAAGCATGATCCCAGTCGCTGTTAAGTCACTGCATCAGGCTTACCTCAAATACACAAGGCTCTGTCAGCATTTTCTAGAACTTATACATCTCTCTAGAAATAAAAATACTGAACATACCTCAAAGCAGGTAATCTGCAGACCGTTCCCCCAACTGAAGTTTTCCCATACTCTTCAGTTGTGTGAGAACAGCAATGGACCTTAGTTACAAACCGCTAAGATCATCAAACCTCCAGGCAGAATTCTTCCAATTTCTGCCTGAGAGTAAAACAGTACAACGCCGGTACCGTTTAAAAATAACAAACTCTTGATTGAAGGTAAAACTACACTAAGTCACCACATATCTCTTGATACTTCCTATCTTGTCGAGAGTTGCAAGAGAATGACTGGAGGTGGGGGTTAGGGGAGGAGCTATATAGATAGCTCTGCTGTGGGTGTCCTCTTGCAACTTCCTGTTGGGAAGGAGAATATCCGACAAGTAATGGATGAACCCGTGGACTGGATACACCTTACAAGAGAAAAACCCTTTGTAATGGTCCTCAGATGCCAGAGGACTCCACTAGGGAAGCTGGATGTCTCAGTCTGAAGGAAAACTGTGCATCTAGAGCGCGAAAATAGGCCCCTCCCACCATGTACTGGATGTCAGAGGGGCCTTAAGAAAATACTCCTAGGAGTATCTAACAAGCCATGTGGAAAACTAGGCCCAAATAAAGACTTATCTCCCTCAGAGAAAAAACGTCCTATTTATGAAACATGTAAAACGTTTTGTCACTAAGTAATATGAGTATTAACATGAGTATTAACCTGTTTTGTAAGCATGATCACAGTCGTTGTTAAATCACTGCATCTAGCTTACCTCAAATACACAAGGCTCTGTCAGCATTTTCTAGAACTTATTCATCTCTCTAGAAATAAAAATACTGAACATACCTCAAAGCAGGTAATCTGCAGACCGTTCCCCCAACTGAAGTTTTCCCATACTCTTCAGTTATGTGTGAGAACAGCAATGGACCTTAGTTACAAACTGCTAAGATCATCAAACCTCCAGGCAGAATCTTCTTCTAATTTCTGCCTTAGAGTAAAACAGTACAACGCCGGTACCGTTTAAAAATAACAAACTCTTGATTGAAGGTAAAACTACATTAAGTCACCACATATCTCTTGATACTTCCTATCTTGTCGAGAGTTGCAAGAGAATGACTGGGGGTGGAGGTTAGGGGAGGAGCTATATAGACAGCTCTGCTGTGGGTGTCCTCTTGCAACTTCCTGTTGGTAAGGAGAATATCCCACAAGTAATGGATGAACCCGTGGACTGGATACACCTTACAAGAGAAACCAGGTTTGGTACGGAACGCCACCTTATCAGAATGAAAAATAAGATAAGGAGAATCACATTGTAATGCTGAAAGCTCAGATACTCTGCGAGCAGAAGAAATAGCAACCAAAAATAAAACTTTCCAAGATAATAACTTAATATTTATGGTATGCATAGGTTCAAACGGAACCCCTTGAAGAACGAAATTCAAACTCTAAGGAGGAGCAATTGGTCTAAACACAGGCCTGATTCTAGTCAGAGCCTGACAAAAAGATTGAACATCTGGAACATCTGCCAGACGCTTATGTAACAAAATAGACAAAGCAGAAATCTGTCCCTTTAAGGAACTTGCTGACAACCCTTTCTTCAATCCGTCTTGGAGAAAAGGCAAAATCCTGGGAATCATAAGCCTACTCCATGAGTAGCCCTTGGATTCGCACCAATAAAGATATTTACACCATATCTTATGGTAAATTTTTCTAGTAACAGGCTTACGTGCCTGAATCAAGGTATCTATGACCGAATCAGAAAACCCTCGCTTAGATAAAATCAAGCGTTCAATCTCCAAGCAGTTAGCTGCAGAGAAACTAGATTCGGATGATGGAAGGGCCCATGAATAAGAAGGTCTTTCCTAAATGGAAGCTTCCACGGTGGCTGAGATGACATGTCCACCAGATCAGCATACCAAGTCCTGCGAGGCCACGCAAAAGCGATGAGGATCACAGAAGCCCTCTCCTGTTTGACTCGAGCAATCACCCGGGGAAGGAGAGAAAATGGAGGGAACACATAAGCTAGGCTGAAAGACCAAGGTACTGCCAAGGCATCTATCAACTCGGCCTGGGGATCCCTGGACCCGTATCTCGGAAGCTTGGCATTCCGACGAGACGCCAAAAGATCCAACTCCGGCCTGCCCCATCTGAGAATCAGGTTGGCAAATACCTCCGGATGAAGTTCCCATTCTACCGGATGAAATGTTTGTCTGCTCAGAAAATCCGCTTCCCAGTTTTCCACACCTGGGATGTGGATTGCCGACAGATAACAAGAGTGAGACTCCGCCCACTGAATTATCTTGGCTACTTCGGTCATCGCTAAGGAACTCCTTGTTCCTCCCTGATGATTGATGTAAGCTACAGTCGTAATGTTGTCCAACTGGAATCTGATGAATTTGGCCGAAGCCAACTGAGGCCAAGCCTGAAGCGCATTGAATATCGCTCTCAACTCTAGGATATTGATGGGAAGTAGAGACTCCGTTCGAGTCCATACACCCTGGGCCCTCAGGGAGTTCCAGACTGCTCCCCATCCTATCAGGCTGGCATGCGTTGTAACTATCACCCATGAGGGTCTGCAGAAGCATGTCCCCTGGGATAGATGATCCAGCAACAACCACCATAGAAGAGAGTCCCTCGTCTCCTCGAATTATTTGAGGAGACAAATTTGTATAATCTCCATTCCACTGCCTGAGCATGCTCAGTTGCAGAGGTCTGAGATGAAAACGAGCAAACTGAATGATGTCCATTGCCGCTACCATCAATCCAATTGCCTCCATTCACTGAGCCACTGACGGCCGAGGATTGGACTGAAGGGTTCGGCATGTATTCAGAATCTTTAACTCTCTGACCTCCGTCAAAAAGATTTTCATGGATAGAGAGTCGATTAGAGTTCCCAAGAAAGGAGCCCTTGTCTGTGGAACCAGCAAACTCTTTCCCAGATTCACTTTCCACCCGTGAGTCCTCAGAAAGGACAGAACAATGTCGGTATGAAACTTTGCTAGATGAGAAGATGGATCAGAATATCGTCCAGATAAGGCGCCACTGCAATGCCCCGTGGCCTTAGAACGGCCAGCAGAGACCCCAGAACCTTTGTGAAAATTCAGGGTGCCGTGGCCAGACCGAAAGGAAGAGCCACAAACTGAAAATGTTTGTCCAGAAAGGCAAACCTCAGGAACTAGTGATGATCTCTGTGGATAGCAACATGAAGATAAGCATCCTTTAGATCCACGGTAGTCATAAATTGACCCTCCTGTGTCAATGGAAGAATGGTCCAAATAGTTTCCATCTTGAAGGATGGAACTCTGAGAAAACAGTTTAGACTCTTGAGGTCTAAAATAGGTCAGAACGTCCCCTCTTTTTTGGGAACTACAAAGAGATTTGAATAAAACCCCTGTCCCTGTTCTTGTATGGGAACAGGACATATTACTCCCATGGAAGAAAGGTCTCCTACACAACGTAAGAACGCCTCTCTTTTTATCTGGTCTGCAGATAATCGAGAAAGAAGAAACCTTCCTCTGGGGGAAGAATTTCTGAAATCCAACTGATATCCCTGAGACAATTTCTACATCTTTTTAAAAACGGAAGAAGGAGAGAAACGCATGCCTGGTCTCTCCAACTCTTTTGCAATAATTTCTGAAGTTCTCTTTGGAACTGGGAATACATCTGAGTAAGATGGAACTTCCAAGTATCTGTACAATTTACTCAATTTTTCTGGAGGAACCACTATTGAATCACAATCATCCAGAGTAACCAATACCTCCCTCAGCAACAAGCGGAGGTGTTCAAGTTTAAACCTGAAAGACACCACTTCGGAATCAGTCAGGGGTAAAGCACTTCCTGAGTCAGAATTTTCACCTTCAGATAGGGCTTCCGTACCCTCCAACTCCGGGAGGGTACTTCCGCAATCGTCATGCTAGTATCAGAGGCTGCATTAACAACATAATGGTCCCTTCGTGTACACTTGCCGTGCGATATGGGAAGAGTAGATAACGCATCAGAAAGAGTAGAGGACATCACTGCAGCTATGTCCTTTAAAGTAAAAGCAGTAGAAACTGGCGAAATACATGATCCGGTCTGAGCGGGCGTTAGGGGCTGTGACACTTGGGGAGAAAGTTGCGGCATACTCTGCAGTGTAAAGCCCTCTCAATGCAAGAAGTGCAAAAAGGAGCAAGAGGTTCCACCAGTGGCATCCAAACAAATGGAACATGTTACAGTCTGAATATCATCTGAATCCATGATAACAGAAAAAGCATGCAAAAAAAAAAATAAACAATTGGTCTTGTCTATTTAAATTGTATGCTTGGATTGTTTACCTTTACAATTTATGCTCAAAATGCACAGTGCATAACAGTACAAGCAAATATTTGTAGTATATCAAATCCTAACAAAATATTTGTGAGTTTAAAAATGAACCGTCTAACATTCTGTTATTAATTGTGAATAAGCTAGACGATTCCTACAAGTATCAGCACCTCGCCTCAACAGCTCTACTGAGGCGCCTACCTGCCCCCACAGTCAGCCGACCACTCTCAGGCACAAGTCCGGATCGATCAAACAACGCCCAAGACCGCCTGCTTAGTTCGCAACCATGCGGTCTTGGCGTCACTAGAAACAGGTCCTACAGGCAGTCGTAGATTCCCGGAAGTGAAAGTACACTGCGCGGCTAATTTCAGAGCCCCAGCGCGCCAAAAGAAGACCCGCTCTTCGTGGGCATTATCTAAACCATCTAAGAAGGAGCGCCGGACGGAACAAAAACTTGTTTAGACACATGCTTGCCGTAATATGCCTTTGTCGCCACTCAAAGTCTGGCAAAGTGCCCAAAAACACACACAGCTATGAACCTGAATCTCCGGTAACACATCCCCAGCGTTAGTCCCCAGTACTCTGTCAAAGTGCCCAAAGGTAGAGAACTATAAAGAGCCTTACATTAACAGTTCATTGTCACATGCGAAAACAAACTATAGTGTCTGTTGACATGACACATGGCAACCCCACACTCTGTTAACTGGGAAAGCCCTACCCAGAGAGCCTATGTTTTCCCCAACAGATTAAAGTACATTAATTTCTGAGAAAGTAGTGGCCCAGAAAAATAAAGACTGCACTTACCTCTATGCTGAGCAACAGCATGAAACGTCTCACAGGATCAAGAGGTCTTCTCCCTCCTGCAGTTCTGTGGACACAGAAAGAGCCTTAGTTAATATCAGCTAAGACCATCCTAACCAGAAGGGCAGCATCAATTTGGGAGGCGTAGTGAGAAATTAATCCCACCAGTTCCCATTTCTTTAAAGCCACCTGTAGCTCAACTCTAGAGGCTGACAAGGAATACGGGTGCACTCTATAGTAAAATGGCACTCACTGGTACCATTTTAAAAATAATGAACTCTTGATTGAAGAATCTAAACTAACACCTCACTTTACCTCTTCCTATCACTAACACAGGCAAAGAGAATGACTGGGGTGGGAGGGAAGGGAGGAGCTATATATACAGCTCTGCTGTGGTGCTCTTTGCCTCCTCCTGCTGACCAGCAGGCGATATCCCACAAGGATGAAATCCGTGGACTCATCGTATCTTGTAAAAGAAATTAATACATACATCATCAATCCTGGGTTTTAGGCACTTACACCCAATTTGGGCTTATAATTACAATCTTTATATGCGTCTCAACAAGTCCTCCCCTACTTGTGACGTAATGATGTCATCATGGATCTTCCTACATCATCACATGCATTATACTAGGTGCCCTTCCTGAAAAAACAGAATTTATGTTTACCTGATAAATTACTTTCTCCAACGGTGTGTCCGGTCCACGGCGTCATCCTTACTTGTGGGATATTCTCTTCCCCAACAGGAAATGGCAAAGAGCCCAGCAAAGCTGGTCACATGATCCCTCCTAGGCTCCGCCTACCCCAGTCATTCGACCGACGTTAAGGAGGAATATTTGCATAGGAGAAACCATATGGTACCGTGGTGACTGTAGTTAAAGAAAATAAATTATCAGACCTGATTAAAAAAACCAGGGCGGGCCGTGGACCGGACACACCGTTGGAGAAAGTAATTTATCAGGTAAACATAAATTCTGTTTTCTCCAACATAGGTGTGTCCGGTCCACGGCGTCATCCTTACTTGTGGGAACCAATACCAAAGCTTTAGGACACGGATGAAGGGAGGGAGCAAATCAGGTCACCTAAATGGAAGGCACCACGGCTTGCAAAACCTTTCTCCCAAAAATAGCCTCAGAAGAAGCAAAAGTATCAAACTTGTAAAATTTGGTAAAAGTGTGCGGTGAAGACCAAGTCGCTGCCCTACATATCTGATCAACAGAAGCCTCGTTCTTGAAGGCCCATGTGGAAGCCACAGCCCTAGTGGAATGAGCTGTGATTCTTTCGGGAGGCTGCCGTCCGGCAGTCTCGTAAGCCAATCTGATGATGCTTTTAATCCAAAAAGAGAGAGAGGTAGAAGTTGCTTTTTGACCTCTCCTTTTACCGGAATAAACAACAAACAAGGAAGATGTTTGTCTAAAATCCTTTGTAGCATCTAAATAGAATTTTAGAGCGCGAACAACATCCAAATTGTGCAACAAACGTTCCTTCTTTGAAACTGGTTTCGGACACAGAGAAGGTACGATAATCTCCTGGTTAATGTTTTTGTTAGAAACAACTTTTGGAAGAAAACCAGGTTTAGTACGTAAAACCACCTTATCTGCATGGAACACCAGATAAGGAGGAGAACACTGCAGAGCAGATAATTCTGAAACTCTTCTGGCAGAAGAAATTGCAACTAAAAACAAAACTTTCCAAGATAATAACTTAATATCAACGGAATGCAAGGGTTCAAACGGAACCCCCTGAAGAACTGAAAGAACTAAATTGAGACTCCAAGGAGGAGTCAAAGGTTTGTAAACAGGCTTAATTCTAACCAGAGCCTGAACAAAGGCTTGAACATCTGGCACAGCAGCCAGTTTTTTGTGAAGTAACACCGACAAGGCAGAAATCTGTCCCTTCAGGGAACTTGCAGATAAACCTTTTTCCAATCCTTCTTGAAGGAAGGATAGAATCCTAGGAATCTTAACCTTGTCCCAAGGGAATCCTTTAGATTCACACCAACAGATATATTTTTTCCAAATTTTGTGGTAAATCCTTCTAGTTACAGGCTTTCTGGCCTGAACAAGAGTATCGATAACAGAATCTGAGAACCCTCGCTTCGATAAAATCAAGCGTTCAATCTCCAAGCAGTCAGCTGGAGTGAAACCAGATTCGGATGTTCGAACGGACCCTGAACAAGAAGGTCTCGTCTCAAAGGTAGCTTCCAAGGTGGAGCCGATGACATATTCACCAGATCTGCATACCAAGTCCTGCGTGGCCACGCAGGAGCTATCAAGATCACCGACGCCCTCTCCTGATTGATCCTGGCTACCAGCCTGGGGATGAGAGGAAACGGCGGGAACACATAAGCTAGTTTGAAGGTCCAAGGTGCTACTAGTGCATCCACTAGAGCCGCCTTGGGATCCCTGGATCTGGACCCGTAGCAAGGAACTTTGAAGTTCTGACGAGAGGCCATCAGATCCATGTCTGGAATGCCCCACAGCTGAGTGACTTGGGCAAAGATTTCCGGATGGAGTTCCCACTCCCCCGGATGCAATGTCTGACGACTCAGAAAATCCGCTTCCCAATTTTCCACTCCTGGGATGTGGATAGCGGACAGGTGGCAGGAGTGAGACTCCGCCCATAGAATGATTTTGGTCACTTCTTCCATCGCTAGGGAACTCCTTGTTCCCCCCTGATGGTTGATGTACGCAACAGTTGTCATGTTGTCTGATTGAAACCGTATGAACTTGGCCCTCGCTAGCTGAGGCCAAGCCTTGAGAGCATTGAATATCGCTCTCAGTTCCAGAATATTTATCGGTAGAAGAGATTCTTCCCGAGACCAAAGACCCTGAGCTTTCAGGGATCCCCAGACCGCGCCCCAGCCCATCAGACTGGCGTCGGTCGTGACAATGACCCACTCTGGTCTGCGGAATGTCATCCCTTGTGACAGGTTGTCCAGGGACAGCCACCAACGGAGTGAGTCTCTGGTCCTCTGATTTACTTGTATCTTCGGAGACAAGTCTGTATAGTCCCCATTCCACTGACTGAGCATGCACAGTTGTAATGGTCTTAGATGAATGCGCGCAAAAGGAACTATGTCCATTGCCGCTACCATCAACCCGATCACTTCCATGCACTGAGCTATGGAAGGAAGAGGAACGGAATGAAGTATCCGACAAGAGTCTAGAAGTTTTGTTTTTCTGGCCTCTGTCAGAAAAATCCTCATTTCTAAGGAGTCTATTATTGTTCCCAAGAAGGGAACCCTTGTTGACGGGGATAGAGAACTCTTTTCCACGTTCACTTTCCATCCGTGAGATCTGAGAAAGGCCAGGACAATGTCCGTGTGAGCCTTTGCTTGAGGAAGGGACGACGCTTGAATCAGAATGTCGTCCAAGTAAGGTACTACAGCAATGCCCCTTGGTCTTAGCACAGCTAGAAGGGACCCTAGTACCTTTGTGAAAATCCTTGGAGCAGTGGCTAATCCGAAAGGAAGCGCCACGAACTGGTAATGTTTGTCCAGGAATGCGAACCTTAGGAACCGATGATGTTCCTTGTGGATAGGAATATGTAGATACGCATCCTTTAAATCCACCGTGGTCATGAATTGACCTTCCTGGATGGAAGGAAGAATAGTTCGAATGGTTTCCATCTTGAACGATGGAACCTTGAGAAACTTGTTTAAGATCTTGAGATCTAAGATTGGTCTGAACGTTCCCTCTTTTTTGGGAACTATGAACAGATTGGAGTAGAACCCCATCCCTTGTTCTCTTAATGGAACAGGATGAATCACTCCCATTGTTAACAGGTCTTCTACACAATGTAAGAATGCCTGTCTTTTTATGTGGTCTGAAGACAACTGAGACCTGTGGAACCTCCCCCTTGGGGGAAGTCCCTTGAATTCCAGAAGATAACCTTGGGAGACTATTTCTAGCGCCCAAGGATCCAGAACATCTCTTGCCCAAGCCTGAGCGAAGAGAGAGAGTCTGCCCCCCACCAGATCCGGTCCCGGATCGGGGGCCAACATTTCATGCTGTCTTGGTAGCAGTGGCAGGTTTCTTGGCCTGCTTTCCCTTGTTCCAGCCTTGCATTGGTCTCCAAGCTGGCTTGGCTTGAGAAGTATTACCCTCTTGCTTAGAGGACGTAGCACCTTGGGCTGGTCCGTTTCTACGAAAGGGACGAAAATTAGGTTTATTTTTTGCCTTGAAAGGCCGATCCTGATGAAGGGCGTGGCCCTTACCCCCAGTGATATCAGAGATAATCTCTTTCAAGTCAGGGCCAAACAGCGTTTTCCCCTTGAAAGGAATGTTAAGTAGCTTGTTCTTGGAAGACGCATCAGCCGACCAAGATTTCAACCAAAGCGCTCTGCGCGCCACAATAGCAAACCCAGAATTCTTAGCCGCTAACCTAGCCAATTGCAAAGTGGCGTCTAGGGTGAAAGAATTAGCCAATTTGAGAGCATTGATTCTGTCCATAATCTCCTCCAAAGGAGGAGAATCACTATTGACCGCCTTTATCAGATCATCAAACCAGAAACATGCGGCTGTAGCGACAGGGACAATGCATGAAATAGGTTGTAGAAGGTAACCTTGCTGAATAAACATCTTTTTAAGCAAACCTTCTAATTTTTTATCCATAGGATCTTTGAAAGCACAACTATCCTCTATGGGTATAGTGGTGCGTTTGTTTAAAGTGGAAACCGCTCCCTCGACCTTGGGGACTGTCTGCCATAAGTCCTTTCTGGGGTCGACCATAGGAAACAATTTTTTAAATATGGGGGGAGGGACGAAAGGAATACCGGGCCTTTCCCATTCTTTATTAACAATGTCCGCCACCCGCTTGGGTATAGGAAAAGCTTCTGGGAGCCCCGGCACCTCTAGGAACTTGTCCATTTTACATAGTTTCTCTGGGATGACCAACTTGTCACAATCATCCAGAGTGGATAATACCTCCTTAAGCAGAATGCGGAGATGTTCCAACTTAAATTTAAATGCAATCACATCAGGTTCAGCCTGTTGAGAAATGTTCCCTGAATCAGTAATTTCTCCCTCAGACAAAACCTCCCTGGCCCCATCAGACTGGGTTAGGGGCCCTTCAGAAATATTATTATCAGCGTCGTCATGCTCTTCAGTATCTAAAACAGAGCAGCCGCGCTTACGCTGATAAGTGTTCATTTTGGCTAAAATGTTTTTGACAGAATTATCCATTACAGCCGTTAATTGTTGCATAGTAAGGAGTATTGGCGCGCTAGATGTACTAGGGGCCTCCTGAGTGGGCAAGACTCGTGTAGACGAAGGAGGGAATGATGCAGTACCATGCTTACTCCCCTCACTTGAGGAATCATCTTGGGGATCATTGTCATTATCACATAAATCACATTTATTTAAATGAATAGGAATTCTGGCTTCCCCACATTCAGAACACAGTCTATCTGGTAGTTCAGACATGTTAAACAGGCATAAACTTGATAACAAAGTACAAAAAACGTTTTAAAATAAAACCGTTACTGTCACTTTAAATTTTAAACTGAACACACTTTATTACTGCAATTGCGAAAAAACATGAAGGAATTGTTCAAAATTCACCAAATTTTCACCACAGTGTCTTAAAGCCTTAAAAGTATTGCACACCAAATTTGGAAGCTTTAACCCATAAAATAACGGAACCGGAGCCGTTTTGAACTTTAACCCCTTTACAGTCCCTGGTATCTGCTTTGCTGAGACCCAACCAAGCCCAAAGGGGAATACGATACCAAATGACGCCTTCAGAAAGTCTTTTCTAAGTATCAGAGCTCCTCTCACATGCGACTGCATGCCATGCCTCTCAAAAACAAGTGCGCAACACCGGCGCGAAAATGAGGCTCTGCTTATGCTTTGGGAAAGCCCCTAAAGAATAAGGTGTCTAATACAGTGCCTGCCGATATCAATATATCAAAATACCCCGATAAAATGATTCCTCAAGGCTAAATATGTGTTAATAATGAATCGATTTAGCCCAAAAAAAGTCTACAGTCTTAATAAGCCCTTGTGAAGCCCTTATTTACGATCGTAATAAACATGGCTTACCGGATCCCATAGGGAAAATGACAGCTTCCAGCATTACATCGTCTTGTTAGAATGTGTCATACCTCAAGCAGCAAGAGACTGCACACTGTTCCCCCAACTGAAGTTAATTGCTCTCAACAGTCCTGTGTGGAACAGCCATGGATTTTAGTGACGGTTGCTAAAATCATTTTCCTCATACAAACAGAAATCTTCATCTCTTTTCTGTTTCTGAGTAAATAGTACATACCAGCACTATTTCAAAATAACAAACTCTTGATTGAATAATAAAAACTACAGTTAAACACTAAAAAACTCTAAGCCATCTCCGTGGAGATGTTGCCTGTACAACGGCAAAGAGAATGACTGGGGTAGGCGGAGCCTAGGAGGGATCATGTGACCAGCTTTGCTGGGCTCTTTGCCATTTCCTGTTGGGGAAGAGAATATCCCACAAGTAAGGATGACGCCGTGGACCGGACACACCTATGTTGGAGAAACAGAATTTATGCTTACCTGATAAATTACTTTCTCTTGTGATGTATCGAGTCCACGGATTCATCCTTTACTTGTGGGATATTTTCCTTCCCAACAGGAAGTGGCAAAGAGAGCACACAGCAGAGCTCCATATAGCTCCCCCTCTAGCTCCACCCCCCAGTCATTCGACCAAAGGTTAGGAAGAAAAAGGAGAAACCATAGGGTGCAGTGGTGACTGTAGTTTAAACAAAAAAACTACCTGACTTAATAGCCAGGGCGGGCTGTGGACTCGATACATCACAAGAGAAAGTAATTTATCAGGTAAGCATAAATTCTGTTTTCTCTTGTAAGATGTATCGAGTCCACGGTTTCATCCTTTACTTGTGGGATACCAATACCAAAGCTTTAGGACACGGATGAAGGGAGGGAACAAGACAGGTACCTTAAACGGAAGGCACCACTGCTTGTAAAACCTCTCTCCCAAAAATAACCTCCGAAGAAGCAAAAGTATCGAATTTGTAAAATTTGGAAAAAGTATGCAGCGAAGACCAAGTCGCTGCCTTACAAATCTGTTCAACAGAAGCCTCATTTTTAAAAGCCCATGTGGAAGCCACTGCTCTGGTAATATGAGCAGTAATTGTTTTGGGAGGCTGCTGGCCTGCAGTCTCATGGGCCAAACGGATGATGCTTTTCAGCCAAAAGGAAAGAGAGGTAGCAGTCGCCTTCTGACCTCTCCTCTTACCAGAATAGATCACAAACAATGAAGGTGTTTGTCTGAAATCCTTAGTTGCTTGTAAATAAAACTTTAAAGCACGAACCACATCAAGATTGTGTAACAGACTTTCCTTCTTCGAAGACGGATTAGGACATAGAGAAGCAACAACAATTTCCTGGTTAATATTCTTATTAGACACAACCTTAGGAAGAAAACCGGGTTTGGTACGCAAAACTACCTTATCTGCATGGAAAACCAGGTAAGGTGAATCACACTGTAAAGCAGATAACTCTGATAACTCTTCGAGCAGAAGAGATAGCTACCAATAACCAAACTTTCAAAGATAAAAGCTTAATATCTATGGAATGTAAAGGTTCAAACGGAACCCCTTGCAGAACTGAAAGAACTAAATTCAAACTCCATGGCGGAACCACAGGCCTACAAACAGGCTTGATTCTGACCAAAGCCTGACTAAATGTTTGAACGTCTGGTACCTCTGCCAAACGTTTATGTAAAAGAATAGACAAAGCAGATATCTGTCCTTTTAAGGACCTAGCTGATAATCCTTTCTCCAATCCTTCTTGGAGAAAAGACAATATCCTGGGAATCCTAATCTTACTCCATGAGTAACCTTTGGATTCACACCAAAAAAGATATTTTCGCCAAATCTTATGGTAGATTTTCCTGGTGACAGGCTTTCTAGCCTGAATCAGGGTATCAATAACCGACTCAGAGAGACCACGCTTTGATAGAATTAGGCGTTCAATCTCCAAGCAGTCAGACGCAGAGAAATTAGATTTGGATGCTTGAAAGGACCTTGAATTAGAAGGTCCTGCCTCACTGGTAGTGTCCATGGTGGGACAGATGACATGTCCACTAGGTCTGCATACCAGGTCCTGCGTGGCCACGCAGGCGCTATCAGAACCACCGAAGCCCTCTCCTGCTTGATTTTGGCAACCAGTCGAGGGAGGAGAGGAAACGGTGGAAAAACATAGGCCAGATTGAAGGACCAAGGCGCTGCTAGAGCATCTATAAGTACCGCCTGGGGATCCCGGGACCTGGACCCGTAAAGAGGAAGTTTGGTGTTCTGACGGGACGCCATCAGATCCAATTCTGGAGTGCCCCATAGCTGAGTCAGCTGGGCAAATACCTCCGGGTGGAGTTCCCACTCCCCCGGGTGAAAAGTCTGACGACTTAGAAAATCCACCTCCCAGTTGTCTACTCCTGGGATGTGAATTGCTGAGAGATGGCAGGAGTGATACTCCGCCCACCTGATTATTTTGGTTACGTCCGTCATTGCTAGTGAACTTCTTGTTCCCCCTTGATGATTGACGTAAGCTACAGTCGTGATGTTGTCCGACTGAAATCTGATGAATTTGGCCGCAGCTAGCTGAAGCCATGCCTGAAGCGCGTTGAATATCGTCCTCAGTTCCAGAATGTTTATCGGGAGAAGAGCCTCTTCCCGAGACCATAAGCCCTGAGCTTTCAGGGAGTCCCAGACTGCACCCCAGCCTAACAGACTGGCGTCTGTCATTACGATGATCCACTCTGGTCTGCGGAAACACATTCCCTGAGACAGGTGATCCTGAGACAACCACCAGAGAACAGAATCTCCGGTCCCCTGGTCCAGCTGTATTTGAGGAGACAAATCTGCATAATCCCCATTCCACTGTTTGAGCATGCATAGTTGCAGTGGTCTGAGTTGTATCCGTGCAAAAGGGACTATGTCCATTGCCGCTACCATTAGTCCGATTGTCTCCATGCACTGAGCTACAGATGGCCGAGGAATGGAATGAAGGACTCGGCAAGTGGTTAAGAGTTTTAACTTTCTGACCTCCGTCAGAAATATTTTCATATCTACCGAGTCTATCAGAGTTCCTAGGAAGGAAACTCTTGTGAGGGGGGAGAGAGAACTCTTTTTGATGTTCACCTTCCACCCGTGAGACCTCAGAAAGGCCAAGTCGATGCCTGAATTAAGATGTCGTCTAGATAAGGGGCCACTGCTATGCCCCGTGGTCTTAGAACCGCCAGGAGGGACCCTAGCACATTTGTGAAAATTCTGGGAGCAGTGGCCAACCCAAAGGGAAGAGCCACAAACTGGTAGTGCCGGTCCAGAAAGGCGAACCTGAGAAACTGGTGATGATCTTTGTGGATAGGAATGTGTAGATACGCATCCTATCCACAATGACCCTCCTGGATCATTGGTAAGATTGTCTGAATGGTCTCAATCTTGAATGATGGGACTCTGAGGAATTTGTTTAGAATTTTGAGATCCAGGATTGGTCTGAAAGTTCCTTCTTTCTTTGGAACCACAAACAGGTTTGAGTAAAAACCCAGCCCTTGTTCCGCAATTGGAACTGGGTGGATCACTCCCATTGTATGTAGGTCTTCTACACAGCGTAAGAACGCCTCTTTCTTTGTCTGGTCTGAAGACAGACGAGAAATGTGGAACCTTCCCCTTGGAGGGGAGTCCTTGAATTCTAGAAGATATCCCTGGGATATAATCTCTAAAGCCCAGGGATCGTGTACATCTCTTGCCCAGGCCTGAGCGAAGAGAGAGAATCTGCCCCCTACTAGATCCGGTCTCGGATCTGGGGCTACCCCATCATGCTGTCTTGGAGGCAGCTGCAGGCTTCTTGGCCTGTTTACCCTTGTTCCAGCCCTGGTAAGGTTTCCAGGCTGCCCTGGGTTATGAAGTGTTACCGTCTTGCTTTGCAGCAGTGGAGGATGAAGCGAGACCGCTCCTGAAATTCCGAAAGGAACGAAAATGATTTTGTTTGTTCTTTGTCTTGAAGGACTTGTCCTGGGGGAGAGCATGGCCTTTTCCCCCAGTGATTTCTGAAATAATCTCTTTCAATTCAGGCCCGAAGAGGGTCTTTCCTTTGAAAGGGATGTTCAATAGTTTGGATTTTGACGACACATCGGCCGACCAGGACTTTAGCCATAGCGTCCTGCGCGCCAAAATGGCGAAACCTGAAGTCTTTGCCGCTAACTTAGCTAGTTGGAAAGCGGCATCTGTGATAAAAGAATTAGCCAGCTTAAGAGCCTTAATTCTGTCCATAATGTCCTCATATGAGGTCTCCGTCTGGAGCGCATCTTCCAGCGCCTCGAACCAGAAAGCAGCTGCAGTGGTTACAGGAACAATGCACGCAATAGGTTGGAGAAGAAAACCTTGTTGAACAAAAAAATTTTTAAGTAAACCCTCTAATTTTTTATCCATAGGGTCTTTAAAAGCACAACTGTCTTCAATTGGTATAGTTGTGCGTTTAGCAAGTGAAGAAACAGCCCCCTCCACCTTAGGGACCGTCTGCCACGAGTCCCGCATGGGGTTAGATATGGGGAACATCTTCTTAAAAACAGGAGGGGGAACGAAGGGAATACCTGGTCTATCCCACTCCCTAGTAACAATATCCGCAATCCTCTTAGGGACCGGGAACACATCAGTATAAACAGGAACTTCTAGGTACTTGTCCATTTTACACAATTTCTCTGGAACCACCATAGGGTCACAGTCATCCAGAGTAACTAATACCTCCCTGAGCAATAAGCGGAGGTGTTCTAGTTTAAATTTAAAAGCCAACGTATCTGAATCTGTCTGAGGAGAAACCTTTCCTGAATCGGAAATTTCTCCCTCAGACAGCACATCCCTCGCCCCCACTTCAGAGTGTTGTGAGGGTATATCGGATACGGCTACTAAAGCGTCAGAATGCTCATTATCTGTTCTTAAAACAAAGCTGTCACGCTTTGCAGGTAACATGGGCAGTTTAGATAAAAAACACTGAGAGGGTATTATTCATAACTGCCGCCAAGTCTTGCAAGGTAAAAGAGTTAGACGCACTAGAGGTGTTAGGCGTCGCTTGAGCGGGCGTAACTGGTTGCGACACTTGGGGAGAGGTTGACGGGCTAACCTTGTTACCATCTGTCTGAGAATCATCTTGGGCCACATTTTTAAGTGCAACAAAATGTTCTTTAAAGTGTATAGACATATCAGTACAAGTGGGACACATTCTGAGAGGGGGTTCCACCATGGCTTCTAAACACATTAAACAAGGATTTTCCTTGGTGTCAGACATGTTTAACAGACTAGTAGTAATACAAACAGGCTTGGAAATCACTTTAATCAAGTAAAAACACACTTTGAAAAAAAGTTACTGTGCCTTTAAGAGATAAAAAAGGCACACAATTTTGCAAAACAGTTAAAAAAATGCAGCAAACTTTTCGAAATTTTTACAAAAACTTTAAAAAAAAAAAAAAAAACGATTAACCCCTTAATGCCCAAACCGGATCGACAGTAAGTCAAAAAAACGGTTAAAGAAACTACAGCACCTTGTCACAGCACCTGCCCTTAGGAACCAGATTTGTGGGGGAAAAGCTTCTTATAGGCCCTCAAACTGCAGCAGGACCATCCATGTGAAACAGCCTGAACTTCTAGTCACAATAACTGCGCATCTGAGGCACGAAATTAGGCCCCTCCCACCTCACTCCGGTGCTTGTGAGGCCTAAAGAAACACTCCCAAGTGTTTTAGTAATAGCCATGTCGGTAACAACCCCTGAAAGAAACCCAAAGGAACCTTCAAAGTGTCTCAAAAAACGAATTTTTCAATAAAAACCGTTTGCCCTGAAGTAGTGTCAACCAGCATAAACTATCCCTGTTATGTAAGCTTGAAATTCCCTACTTAGTCTCTGAATACAGCTTACCCTTCCCTCATGGGGATATTAACAGTCTTTTCTAGCATTATCACAGTCTTGTCTAGAAATAAATGACTGAACATACCTTATTGCAGCCTAACCTGCAAACCGTTCCCCCCAACTGAAGTTCTCTTGTACTCCTCAGTCCTGTGTGGGAACAGCAGTGGATTTTAGTTACAACATGCTAAAATAATCTTCCTCCCTGCAGAAATTTTCATCTCCCTTCTGCTAGAGAGTAAATAGTACACACCGGTACCATTTAAAATAAACTCTTGCTTGTAGAAAATAAAAACTACAATTCTAACACCACATTCACTTTACCCTTCCGATTGCTTAGAGCCGACAAAGAGAATGACTGGGGGGTGGAGCTAGAGGGGGAGCTATATGGACAGCTCTGCTGTGTGCTCTCTTTGCCACTTCCTGTTGGGAAGGAGAATATCCCACAAGTAAAGGATGAATCCGTGGACTCGATACATCTTACAAGAGAAAAGTAGTTTTTTTGTTTTTTTTGTATTTACATATACGGTACCTTAATGCTTCCAACACCCTGCTTCTGCCATTTCTTGTACTTCGAGAATTTTCTGGGGTAGAAGGCGAATTCTCAAACCCAGGTCTGCCCAAAGAACTTCTATTTCCTTGTGGCTTTACCAATGACGTTGCAGACATAAGCTCCTGCAGCTGTTTCTGGAAATTCTCTCTCATCTCTAAAGTCTGCGTAAGTGCTGATGTTCAGAAAACATAAAAAGAAAAGGATAAACAGTTGATCGAATAACCTGCTAGAAAACTACAAGCCAAAAATCCCTATTTGATATATATAAATGGCACTGGCATTCTCCTGGTATATAACAGGGGCAACAGTCTGTGACCTTATCTTATTGGTATTGTTACCAGGACACCAATAAAAACTTTTTTTTTTGGTTTACACCTAGGCACACTTTCGCTATTTGATAAATATCACAGTACATCCATTATAGAAAATTAATTAAAATAATGTCTAAATAACAAAACAGGAAATTTATGCTTACCTGATAAATTGATTTCTTCTACGATACGACGAGTCCACAGATTCATCCTTACTTGTGGGATATTATCCTCCTGCTAACAGGAAGTGGCAAAGAGCACCACAGAAGAGCTGTATATATATAGCTCCTCCCTTCTCTCCACCCCCAGTCATTCGAACGAAGGTATAGGAAGAGAAAAGAAAAGCTAAAAGGTGCAGAGGTGACTGAAGTTTTGAAAACAAAAAAATAATCTGTCTAATATGACAGGGAGGGTTGTTGACTCGTCGTATCGTAGAAGAAATCAATTTATCAGGTAAGCATAAATTTCCTTTTCTTCTACTAGATACGACGAGTCCACGGATTCATCCTTACTTGTGGGATACAATACCAAAGGACACGGATGAACGGGAGGGACAAGACAGATACCTAAACGGAAGGCACCACTGCTTGAAGAACTTTTCTCCCAAAAATAGCCTCAGAAGAAGCAAAAGTATCAAATTCGTAAAATTTGGAAAAGGTATGACGGAAGGACCAAGTCGCAGCCTTACAAATCTGTTCAACAGAAGCATCGTTTTTAAAAGCCCATGTGGAAGCCACCGCTCTAGTAGAATGAGCTGTAAATTTTTCAGGAGGCTGCTGTCCAGCAGTCTCGTATGCCAAACGGATGATGCTTTTCAGCCAAAAAGAAAGAGGTAGCCGTAGATTTTTGACCCCTACGCTTTCCAGAATAGACAACGAATAGGGAAGATGTTTGACGGAAATCCTTGGTCACTTGTAAGTAAAACTTCAAGGCACGAACTACGTCTAAATTATGTAACAGATGCTCCTTCTTAGAAGAATTAGGACACAAAGAAGGAACAACAATTTCCTGATTAATACTCTTATTTGAAACAACCTTAGGAAGGAATCCAGGTTTAGTACGCAAAACCACCTTATCAGAATGGAATATAAGATAAGGCGAGTCACATTGTAACGCAGAAAGCTCAGACACTCTTCACACAGAAGAGATAGCAACTAAAAACAAAACTTTCCAAGATAAAAGCTTAAAATCTATGGAATGCATGGGTTCAAACGGAAACCCTTGAAAAACATAATTTATGCTTACCTGATAAATTTATTTCTCTTGTAGTGTAGTCAGTCCACGGGTCATCCATTACTTATGGAATATATCTCTTCCTAACAGGAAGCTGCAAGAGGATCACCCAAGCAGAGCTGCTATATAGCTCCTCCCCTCACATGTCATATTCAGTCATTCGACCAAAGCAGACGAGAAAGGAGAAACCATAGGGTGCAGTGGTGACTGGAGTTTAATTAAAATTTAGATCTGCCTTAAAGACAGGGCGGGCCGTGGACTACACTACAAGAGAAACAAATTTATCAGGTAAGCATAAATTATGTTTTCTCTTGTTAAGTGTAGTCAGTCCACGGGTCATCCATTACTTATGGAATACCAATACCAAAGCTAAAGTACACGGATGAAGGGAGGGACAAGGCAGGAACATTAAACAGAAGGAACCACTGCCTGAAGTACCTTTCTCCCAAAAATAGCCTCCGAAGAAGCAAAAGTGTCAAATTTGAAAAATTTTGAAAAGGTGTGAAGCGAAGACCAAGTCGCAGCCTTGCAAATCTGTTCAACAGAGGCCTCATTTTTAAAGGCCCAGGTGGAAGCCACAGCTCTAGTAGAATGAGCTGTAATCCTTTCAGGAGGCTGCTGTCCAGCAGTCTCATAGGCTAAACGTATTATGCTACGAAGCCAAAAAGAGAGAGAGGTAGCCGAAGCCTTTTGACCTCTTCTCTGTCCAGAGTAAACGACAAACAGGGAAGAAGTTTGACGAAAATCTTTAGTTGCCTGCAAATAGAACTTCAGGGCACGGACTACGTCCAGATTATGCAAAAGTCGTTCCTTCTTTGAAGAAGGGTTAGGACACAGTGATGGAACAACAATCACTTGATTGATATTCCTGTTAGTAACTACCTTAGGTAAGAACCCAGGTTTAGTACGCAGAACTACCTTCTCTGAATGAAAAATCAGATAAGGAGAATCACAATGTAAGGCAGACAACTCAGAGACTCTTCGAGCCGAGGAAATAGCCATCAAAAAACAAAACCTTCCAGGATAACAGCTTGATATCAATGGAATGAAGGGGTTCAAATGGAACGCCTTGAAGAACATTAAGAACTAAGTTTAAGCTCCACGGCGGAGCAACAGTCTTAAAAACACAGGCTTAATCCTAGTTAAAGCCTGACAAAAAGCCTGAACGTCTGGAACTTCAGCCAGACGTTTGTGTAGAAGAATAGACAGAGCAGAAATCTGTCCCTTTAACGAACTAGCAGATAAGCCCTTTTCTAAACCCTCTTGTAGAAAGGACAATATCCTAGGAATCCTAACCTTACTCCATGAGTAACTCTTGGATTCGCACCAATATAAATATTTACGCCATATCTTATGGTAAATTTTTCTGGTAACAGGCTTCCTAGCCTGTATTAAGGTATCAATAACTGACTCCGAGAAGCCACGCTTTGATAGAATCAAGCGTTCAATCTCCATGCAGTCAGCCTCAGAGAAATTAGATTTGGATGGTTGAAAGGACCCTGAATTAGAAGGTCCTGTCTCAGAGGCAGACACCACGGTGGACAGGACGACATGTCCACTAGGTCTGCATACCAGGTCCTGCGTGGCCACGCAGGCGCTATCAGAATCACCGAAGCTCTCTCCTGTTTGATCTTGGCAATCAAACGAGGAAGCATCGGGAATGGTGGAAACACATAAGCCATGTTGAAGACCCAAGGGGCTGTCAGAGCATCTATCAGCACCGCTCCCGGGTCCCTGGACCTGGATCCATAAAAAGGAAGCTTGGCGTTCTGACGAGACGCCATGAGATCCAGATCTGGTTTTCCCCAACGATGAATCAGTTGGGCAAAGACCTCCGGATGAAGTTCCCACTCCCCCGGATGAAAAGTCTGGCGACTTAGAAAATCCGCCTCCCAGTTCTCCACGCCTGGGATGTAAATCGCTGACAGGTGGCAAGAGTGAGACTCTGCCCAGCGAATTATCTTTGAGACTTCCAACATCGCTAGGGAACTTCTCGTTCCCCCTTGATGGTTGATGTAAGCCACAGTCGTGATGTCCGACTGAAATCTGATGAACCTCAGAGTTGCTAACTGAGGCCAAGCTAGGAGAGCATTGAATATTGCTCTTAATTCCAGAATATTTATTGGGAGGAGTTTCTCCTCCTCAGTCCATAATCCCTGAGCTTTCAGGGAGTTCCAGACTGCGCCCCAGCCTAGAAGGCTGGCGTCTGTTGTTACAATCGTCCAATCTGGCCTGCGAAAGGTCATCCCCTTGGACAGATGTGGCCGAGAAAGCCACCATAGAAGAGAATCTCTGGTCTCTTGATCCAGATTTAGTAGGGGGGACAAATCTGAGTAATCCCCGTTCCACTGACTTAGCATGCACAATTGCAGCGGTCTGAGATGCAGGCACGCAAATGGTACTATGTCCATTGCCGCTACCATTAAGCCGAATACTTCCATGCACTGAGCTACTGACGGGTGTGGAATGGAATGAAGGACACGGAAAGCATTTAGAAGTTTTAATAACCTGGCCTCTGTCAGGTAAATTTTCATCTCTACAGAATCTATAAGAGTCCCTAGAAAGGGAACCCTTGTAAGTGGTAATAGAGAACTCTTTTCCACGTTCACCTTCCACCCATGCGACCTCAGAAATGCCAGAACTATCTCTGTATGAGACTTGGCAGTTTGAAAACTTGACGCTTGTATCAGAATGTCGTCTAGGTACGGAGTCACCGCTATGCCTCGCGGTTTTAGTACCGCCAGAAGTGAGCCCAGAACTTTTGTAAAGATTCTTGGAGCCGTAGCTAATCCGAAGGGAAGAGCTACAAACTGGTAATGCCTGTCTAGGAAAGCAAATCTTAGGTACCGATAATGATCCTTGTGAATCGGTATGTGAAGGTAGGCATCCTTTAAGTCCACTGTGGTCATGTACTGACCCTCTTGGATCATGGGAAGGATGGTTCGAATAGTTTCCATTTTGAATGATGGAACTCTCAGAAATTTGTTTAAGTTTTTTTCCAAGATTGGTCTGAAGGTTCCCTCTTTCTTGGGAACCACAAATAGATTTGAATAGAATCCCTGCCCGTGTTTCGTCGGCGGAACTGGGTGGATCACCCCCATTAGTAAGAGGTCTTGTACACAGCGTAGAAACGCCTCTTTCTTTATTTGGTTTGCTGATAACCTTGAAAGATGAAATCTCCCTCGTGGAGGAGAAGTTTTGAAGTCCAGTAGATATCCCTGAGATATGATCTCCAACGCCCAGGGATCCTGGACATCTCTTGCCCAAGCCTGGGCAAAGAGAGAAAGTCTGCCCCCCACTAGATCCGTTTCCTGATAGGGGGCCCTCTCTTCATGCTGTCTTAGGGGCAGCAGCAGGTTTCTTGGCCTGCTTGCCCTTGTTCCAGGACAGGTTAACTTTCCAGCCCTGCCTGTAACGAGCAACAGCTCCTTCCTGTTTTGGAGCGGAGGAAGTTGATGCTGCTCCTGCCTTGAAGTTACGAAAGGCACGAAAACTAGACTGTTTGGCCTTTGATTTGGCCCTGTCCTGAGGTAGAGCATGGCCCTTACCTCCCGTAATGTCAGCTATAATTTCTTTCAAGCCAGGCCCGAATAAGGTCTGCCCTTTGAAAGGAATATTAAGCAATTTAGATTTAGAAGTCACGTCAGCTGACCAGGATTTAAGCCATAGCGCTCTGCGCGCTTGGATGGCGAATCCGGAGTTCTTAGCCGTAAGTTTGGTTAAATGTACGACGGCATCAGAAACAAATGCGTTAGCTAGCTTAAGTGCTTTAAGCTTGTTCATAATTTCATCCAATGGAGCTGTGCGAATGGCCTCTTCCAGAGACTCAAACCAGAATGCCGCCGCAGCAGTGACAGGCACAATGCATGCAAGGGGCTGTAAGATAAAACCTTGTTGAACAAACATTTTCTTAAGGTAACCCTCTAATTTCTTATCCATTGGATCTGAAAAGGCACAACTATCCTCCACCGGGATAGTGGTACGCTTAGCTAAAGTAGAAACTGCTCCCTCCACCTTAGGGACCGTCTGCCATAAGTCTCGTGTGGTGGCGTCTATAGGAAACATTTTCCTAAATATGGGAGGAGGGGAAAAAGGCACACCAGGTCTATCCCACTCCTTGCTAATAATCTCTGTAAGCCTTTTAGGTATAGGAAACACGTCAGTACACACCGGTACCGCATAGTATCTATCCAACCTACATAATTTTTCTGGAATTTTAACCGTGTTACAATCATTCAGAGCCGCTAATACCTCCCCTAGCAATATGCGGAGGTTCTCAAGCTTAAATTTAAAATTAGAAATCTCTGAATCCAGTCTCCCTGGATCAGATCCGTCACCCACAGAATGAAGCTCTCCGTCTTCACGTTCTGCAAACTGTGACGCAGTATCTGACATGGCTCTCACCTCATCCGCGCGCTCTGTCCTTAACCCAGAGCTATCGCGCTTGCCTCTTAATTCTGGCAATTTAGATAATACTTCTGTCATAACAGTAGCCATGTCTTGCAAAGTGATTTGTAAGGGCCTCCCTGATGTACTTGGCGCCACAAAATCACGCACCTCCTGAGCAGGAGGCGAAGGTACTGACACGTGAGGAGAGTTAGTCGGCATAACTTCCCCCTCGTTGTCTGGTGATAATTTCTTTACATGTAAAGATTAACTTTTATTTAAAGTAGCATCAATGCAATTAGTACACAAATTTCTATTGGGCTCCACATTGGCCTTTAAACATAGTGAACAAAGAGATTCATCTGTGTCAGACATGTTTAAACAGACTAGCAATGAGACTAGCAAGCTTGGAAATACTTTTCTAAATAAATTTACAAGCAATATAAAAAACGCTACTGTGCCTTTAAGAAGCACAAAAAGCTGTCACAGTTGAACAATGAACCAAAATAGTTATAGCAACCAATTTTTCACAGTAAATGTATTAAGTTAGCAAAGGATTGCACCCACCGGCAAATGGATGATTAACCCCTTAATACGGATAACAATTTAATAATTAACGTTTTTCTCACAGTCAAAACACACTGTCACAGGTCTGCTGTGACTGATTACCTCCCTCAAAATGAATTTTGAAGACCCCTGAGCTCTCTAGAGACGATCTGGATCATGGAGGATGAAGTAGACAGATTGTGACTGAATTTTTACTGCGCAAAAAAGCGCTAAAATAGGCCCCTCCCACTAATATTACAACAGTGGGGAAGCTCAGAAAACTGTTTCTATGCAGAAAACAAAGATGGCCATGTGGTAAAAATCATGCCCCAATAAGTTTTATCACCAAGTACCTCACAAAAAATGCCAGTAAACGTTTTAAACATACATTTGAAAAGTTATGAATTGTTATTAATAAGCCTGCTACCAGTCACTTTTACTGCAGTCAAGGCTCATACATTATTTCAGTATTAACAGTATTTTCATAGTCAATTCCATTCCTTAGAAAAATACATTCAGTGTATACACACTCATCAGCCTAATACCAGTCGCTATAACTGCATTTAAGGCTGAACTTACTTTACATTGGTATCAGCAGTATTTTCTCAGTCAATTCCATTCCTCAGAAAAATAATTACTGCACATACCTCATTTGCAGGGGGGGCCCTGCATGCTATTCCCCTTCTCTGAAGTTACCTCACTCCTCAGATGAGAACAGCCAGTGGATCTTAGTTACGTCTGCTAAGATCATAGAAAACTAAGGCAGATTCTTCTTCTAATGCTGCCTGAGAATAAACAGCACACTCCGCTGCAAGAGAATGACTGAATATGACATGTGAGGGGAGGAGCTATATAGCAGCTCTGCTTGGGTGATCCTCTTGCAGCTTCCTGTTAGGAAGAGATATATTCCATAAGTAATGGATGACCCGTGGACTGACTACACTTAACAAGAGAAAACATTGAGAACTAAATCCAAACTCCATGTCGGAGCAACAGGTTTAAACACAGGCTTGATTCTGACTAAAGCCTGACAAAAAGACTGAACGTCTGGGACATCCGCCAGACGCTTGTGTAGTAAAATTGACAAAGCAGAAATTTGTCCCTTTAAGGAACTAGCTGATAATCCCTTCTCCAATCTTTCAATCCTCCAATCAAGCGTTCAATCTCCAGTCAGTCAGCTGCAGAGAATTTAGATTTAGATGTTGGAACGGACCTTGGATGAGAAGGTCCTGTCTCAGTTGCAGTTTCCATGGTGGCAGAGATGACATTTCCACTAGATCTGCATACCAAGTCCTGCGTGGCCACGCAGGCGCTATCAGGATTACCAAAGCCCTTTCCTCTTTGATTCTGGCAATCAGACGAGGTAGGAGAGGAAAAGGAGGAAACACATAAGCCAGGTTGAATGACCAAGGTACTGCTAGAGCATCTATCAGTACTGCTTGGGGATCCCTTGATCTGGAACCGTAACAAGGAAGTTTGGCATTCTGACGAGATGCCATCAGATCCAATTCCGGTGTGCCCGATTGACGGATCAATGCCGCAAACACCTCTGGATGGAGCTTTCCCGGAAGTAAAGTATGACGACTTAGAAAATCCGCTTCCCAGTTCTCTACTCCTGGGATATAGATTGCTGATAGATGGCAAGAGTGAGTCTCTGCCCATCGAATTATCTTGGAAACCTCTGTCATCGCTAGAGAACTATTTGTTCCCCCTTGATGATTGATATATGCTACAGTCATGATATTGTCTGACTGGAATCTTATGAATTTGGCCAAAGCCAACTGAGGCCACACTTGAAGTGCGTTGACTATTGCTCTCAGTTCCAGAATATTGATTGGACTCAGGAGGAGTCCCTACTACCAAACACCCTGAGCCTTCAGGGAATACCAGACTGCACCCCAGCCCAAGAGGCTGGCATCCGTCGTCACTATGACCCATGCTGGCCTGCGGAAGCACATTCCCTGGGACAGATGATCCTGTGACAACCACCAAAGAAGAGAGTCTCTGGTCTCTAGATCCAGATTTATCAGAGGAGATAAATCTGCATAATCCCCATTCCACTGTCTGAGCATGCACAGACAGTGGTCTGAGATGTAAGCGAGCAAACGGAACGATGTCCATTGCCGCTACCATTAATCCAATGGCCTCCATACACTGCGCCACTGATGGCCGAGGAATGGACTGAAGTGCTCGGCAAGTAGTTAGGATCTTTGACTTTCTGACCTCCGTCAGAAAAATTTTCATGTCTACCGAGTCTATCAGAGTTCCTAGGAATGGAACTCTTGCCAGTGGAACTAGTGAACTCTTTTGTATATTCACTTCCACCCGTGAGTTCTTAAAAAAGCCAACACAATGTCCGTGTGAGATTTGGCTAGATGGTAAGTTGACGCCTGAATAAAAATATCGTCCAGATAGGGCACCACTGCTATGCCCCGCGGCCTTAGAACCGCCAGAAGGGACCCTAGCACCTTTGTGAAGATTCTGAGAGCTGTGGCCAACTCGAAAGGGAGGGCCACAAACTGGTAGTGTTTGTCCAGGAAGGCAAACCTGAGAAACTGGTGATGATCTTTGTGGATAGGAATGTGAAGATACGCATCCTTCAAATCCACGGTGGTCATATATTGACCCTCCTGGATCATTGGTAAAATTGTTCGTATGGTCTCCATCTTGAACGATGGGACTCTGAGAAATTTGTTTAGGCATTTGAGATCTAAAATCGTTCTGAAGGTTCCCTCTTTTTTGGGAACCACAAACAGATTTGAATAAAACCCCCGCCCTTGTTCTAGTTTTAGAACTGGGCAGATTACACCCATGGTATATAGGTTTTCTACACCGCGTAAGAACGCCTCTCTTTTTGTCTGGTCTACAGACAAACGTGAAAGATGAAATCTCCCTCTTGGGAGAAATTCCTTGAATTCTAGTCGATACCCCTGGGTCGCGATTTCTAATGCCCAGGGATCCTGAACGTCCCTTGCCCAAGCCTGAGCGAAGAGAGAAAGTCTACCCCCTACTAGATCCGGTCCCGGATCGGGGGCTGCCCCTTCATGCTATGTTGGTAGCAGCAGCGGGCTTCTTGGCCTGTTTACCTTTATTCCAGGTCTGGTTAGATCTCCAGACTGACTTGGATTGTGCAAAATTCCCCTCCTGCTTTGTAGCGGAGGAGGGAGTAGAGGGTCCACCTTTAAAGTTTCGAAAGGAACGAAAAATATTCTGTTTAGCACTCATCTTAACAGTCTTGTCCTGAGGAAGGGCATGACCTTTACCTCCAGTAATGTCGGAAATGATTTCCTTTAGTTCAGGCCCGAATAGGGTCTTACCCTTAAAAGGAATAGCTAAAAGTTTAGATTTTGATGACACATCAGCAGACCAAGACTTAAGCCATAATGCTCTATGCGCTAGAATGGCAAAGCCTGAATTTTTTGCCGCTAATTTAGCCATTTGAAAGCCATTTGAGAGCCTTAATTCTATCCAAAATATCATCTAATGGGGTCTCAACCTTAAGAGACTCCTCTAGAGCCTCAAACCAAAAAGCTGCTGCAGTAGTTACTGGAACAATGCACGCTATAGGTTGTAGAAGAAAACCCTGATGAATAAACAATTTCTTTAAAAGACCCTCTAATTTTTTATCCATAGGATCTTTGAAAGCACAACTGTCCTCAATAGGTATAGTTGGATGCTTAGCCAGGGTAGAAATAGCACCCTCCACCTTAGGGACCGTCTGCCAGGAATCTCGAATGGTGTCAGATATAGGAAACATTTTCTTAAAAGTAGGAGGGGGAGAGAACGGAATGCCTGGTCTATCCCATTCCTTAGTAACAATGTCCGAAATCCTTTTAGGGACTGGAAAAACATCAGTGTAAGTAGGGACCTCTAGATATTTATCCATTTTACACAATTTCTCTGGAGGTATTACAATAGGGTCACAATCATCCAGAGTCGATAAAACCTCCCAGAGTAACAGGCGGAGGTGTTCAAGCTTAAATTTAAAGGCCGTCACGTCCGAGTCTGTTTGAGAGAACACATTTCCAGAGTCTGAAAGTTCTCCCTCAGACAGCAATTCCCCTACCCCCAACTCAGAACACTGTGAGGGTACATCGGAGATGGCCAATAAAGCATCAGAGGGCTCAGCATTTACTCTAATACCGGACCTACTGCGCTTACCCTGCAAACCCGGCAGTTTAGATAATACCTCTGTAAGGGTAGCAGACATAACTGCAGCCATATCTTGCAGGGTAAAAGAATTAGACGCACTAGAAGTACTTGGCGTCGCTTGAGTGGGCGTTAAAGGTTGTGACACTTGGGGAGAATTGGATGGCATAGCCTGATTCTCTTCAGACTGAGAATCATCCCTAGACATACTTTTATCACCTAAAATATGTTCTTTGCAATGTAAGGCCCTTTCAGTACATGAGGGACACATTTTAAGTGGGAGTTCCACAATGGCTTCTAAACGCATAGAGCATTGACTTTCCTCAATGTCATACATATTGAACAGGCTAGTAATACCACAAATAGTCTTGAAAACACTTTATTTAGTGAAAAAAAGTAACAATCTGAAAAAACGGTACTGCGCCTTTAAGAGTAAAAAAGCATACAATTTTTCCAAAACTGCCTTAAAATGTAGTAAATATCACAATTTTAGCATATATGTGCTTTATCTTGCCAGCTAAGATTGCACCACAAGTAAGGTAGACTTAACCCTTTATGGAAAAAAAATGTTACTTAAAAACGTTTATGAAAAATAATATAGCAACCCCCTGCAACTCGCCACAGCTCTGCTGTGGCGCCTACCTGCCCTCAGGGGTCTGTTTTACACACTATATCCTTAGTTTAGGCTAAATCTTCAACTTAGGCCCACCGGAGCTGGAGCTTGCTGCCTTCATAAGCATTTCAACTACGCATCTGAGGCGCAAAATTAGGCCCGCCCATCTATATTGATGTCTCTCTGCCTAGTAAAAACCGCTGTAAAGCGGTCTAGAAAACTAGCCATGTGGGTTTTTCATATTACCCATCTAATATATATAAGCCATGTGAAACTATCCAGCCATCAGCCATTAAAACATTTGCTTATAAAAACGTTGTTGCCCCTAAGCATAAAAACAGTTTTGCCAACAAAACATTATGTTACCAGTGTCAAGCCCATAATATACAGGTTCCAGTAATACCCCTTCTATGTACATGTAGGATTACTGCTTACCCCTTCCCATATGGGAACTATGTCCGCCAGTTCTGAAATACCAGTCTCTCCAGAAAAAAATGACTGAACATACCTCAATGCTTGTAGCATGAAAAACGTTCCCCACACTGAAGCTTCTCAAGTACTACTCAGCCATTCTGTGGGAACTTCTCTGAATCTTAGTGACAACTGCTAAGATCATCAGCCTCCAGGCAGGAATCTTCATCCATCTGCTGCCTGAGGAAAAATAGTACTCACCGGTACCATTTAAAATAAAAAAGTCGGGGGGCGGAGCTATCTGCCGAACGGATCAGCAGCATTTTGTAGAAGCTCCTGTTTAAGCTATATAGTTTGGTCACATAAACCACTAGAGTTTACTTGATCTTACTAAACAACTTAAGAGCTTGTTGAATTGAGTTGCCCTAATGTCCTGAATGAATATATTGGTGTCAAGTTGGAGCAACATAAAAGGAGGACACTTTCGGCTGGACATCGGGGCCCTGAATCACAGTCTAAGCTAATCCCTTAGTGGATCCCAATAGTCAGATCAACTGCCTGGCCACCGATTACCTATTACTAGTGAGTATACGACTCCGGAGGGTCGGGGCTCCGCTCCGGAGCAGTCTCTACATACCCAGAAATAGCAGAAGTTAACAGCAGATCCGGTTGTATTTGTTACAGCCGGACCGTTTGACTGCGCTACATTGGCAAGGAAGATAGAGGCTAAAGAGAGCCCAGAAGCGGATCACGTACCTACTTATATCTGGCATCCACACCCGGAGTGGTCCAGAGCAGAGAGCTGCCATCTGGTTAGCGATACACGGAGGAGAAGCTAGAGGCGCGAAAAGCCGCCAGCTTGACTGTGACCCGGCAACTGCTGCATTAACGGCGGAGCAAGTCAGGAGAGCTAGATTCCGGGCAATCTGCACAACAGGCATTTGGACCGGGTAAAGCAGCACTATTTCAGGGGGATATATTAAACGACTATACCAGCACTATATATTGAGAATATTGGCGGGACCCCAATGTAGCTGGACACTAAAATATATAGGCACTACTCACAATAGCTGCATTGGTGACTGCTAAGGCAGAGATGTAAAACACTGTGTTGGTTATACTAGAGACTATCTAAAGACAGAATTTGACACTCGCTGATATAACTTAATACAAAGCTGAAAACCTGTGCATTGCCATACTGTTCTCTATCCCCTCCATTTCCTGCTGACCTGAATCAGCAGGTCATATCCCACTTTCCCTCTCCGACTCCGTCCAGTGTGGACACTTGCCCTGGGGAAAAGAGACAGTCTAAGTGATACGAGAATCTTGCTCTGGTGTGGCGATGTATGCTCTTGCTTAACTGGGTTGGTGAAGTGTGTGGAAGCAAATAGTGGAATGGCCGCGTGAAACAACCTGGCCGGATGGTCTGACAGAAGCTAAATGATATAAAAAAAAAACACACAAAGGACTTCTCTTATCATAGCAAAGCCCTTATCCTCCTCAATAGGTTGCCACAGTGATCTATCAATATGTACCTCAGCAAGCGATAAGGGCAATATAGATAAAATGAGTAAAAATCTGAAATGAAAGGTGGACGAATGCTGGGATTTAACCTTGTTTGTGCATAGCAAGCTAACTAGCAGAGGTCGGGAGTGCAGCTGACCCTTCTCCCTTTGCACTGAGAGAGAGGGGAATTATATATATAACTCAGGGGAGAACATTAAACAATCTCATCATCTCACAGTAGCTGAAAATAACCTATTTTTGTTTAATACCGGAGATGAGCAGAGGGTGGAGACTGATTCTATATCTCTATCTAGCGGATTGCAAAACTTAACTATACTATAGTGCACTCTCATCAGCTTTAACACTTACCACGTCTACCAGAAAAGGCCCCAAAAGTGATAAAGGGGCAAAATCCATCTCAATGGACACATTTTTCAAGACATCTAAATTAACCAAATCTTAAGACCACTTCACAGCTGAAATAGAAGACCTGGAGTCTGAGGCTGAGGCAGAGTCTAATGATATGACACCTGTAACTAGAGCAGATCTTCAGTCCTTAGTCTCTAAACAGGACATCACATCTAATTTTGAAAAGCTGTGGGAGAAAATGGACAGCTTTCAAGCGACAGTCACTAGTAGTCTTACTGATATTAAGAATGAGATCTCGGAACTGGGAAGCCGGGTAGATTCTCTAGAAACGGCTACAGATGAAATGGGGGAAGTGGTTACTGCGGCCTCGGAAACTCTGGCTTCACAACAACAAGCAATAATGGAGCTGGAAGAGAAGATAGAAGATATGGAAAATAGAAGTAGAAGATCCAATATATTAAAGGAATACCAGAGGCCATAACGGCTGAAGAATTTCACACATATCTCCAGTAACTGTTTCATGCTATCTTGGGAACACCCAATGATTCTGAATACCCAATAGAAAGAGCTCATAGAACCCTCAGACCCAAACCTAAATCGGATCAACCTCCAAGAGATGTTATCATCAAAATGCTACGGTTCCCAGATAGAGAGAAGATACTTCTAGCAGCTAGACAAAATCCCACATTTAAATTTCAAGGAAAACAGAATTTATGCTTACCTGATAAATTACTTTCTCCAACGGTGTGTCCGGTCCACGGTGTCATCCATTACTTGTGGGATATTCTCCTCCCCCACAGAGAAAGGCAAGGAGAGCACACAGCAAGAGCTGTCCATATAGTCCCTCCCAGGCTCCGCCCCCCCAGTCATTCGACCGACGGTTAGGAGAAAAAAAGGAGAAACTATAGGGTGCCGTGGTGACTGTAGTGTATAGAGAAAGAAATTCTTCAAACCTGATTAAAAAACCAGGGCGGGCCGTGGACCGGACACACCGTTGGAGAAAGTAATTTATCAGGTAAGCATAAATTCTGTTTTCTCCAACATTGGTGTGTCCGGTCCACGGTGTCATCCATTACTTGTGGGAACCAATACCAAAGCTTTAGGACACGGATGAAGGGAGGGAGCAAATCAGGTTACCTAAACAGAAGGCACCACGGCTTGCAAAACCTCTCTCCCAAAAATAGCCTCCGAAGAAGCAAAAGTATCAAATTTGTAGAATTTGGACAAAGTGTGCAGAGAAGACCAGGTCGCTGCCTTACATATCTGATCAACAGAAGCCTCGTTCTTGAAGGCCCATGTGGAAGCCACAGCCCTAGTAGAGTGAGCTGTGATTCGTTCAGGAGGCTGCCGTCCGGCAGTCTCGTAAGCCAATCGTATGATGCTTTTCAGCCAAAAGGAAAGAGAGGTAGCAGTAGCTTTTTTGACCTCTCCTCTTGCCAGAATAAACGACAAACAGAGAAGACGTTTGTCTGAAATCCTTTGTTGCTTCTAAATAGAACTTTAAAGCACGGACTACATCTAAATTGTGAAACAAGCGTTCCTTCTTTGAAACTGGATTCGGACACAAGGAAGGCACAACTATTTCCTGGTTAATATTCTTGTTGGAAGCAACCTTTGGAAGGAAACCAGGTTTAGTACGCAAAACAACCTTATCTGAATGGAACACCAGATAGGGCGGAGAACACTGCAGAGCAGATAATTCAGAAATTCTTCTAACAGAAGAAATAGCAACCAAAAACAGAACTTTCCAAGATAACAACTTGATATCTATGTAATGTAAGGGTTCAAACGGAACCCCTTGAAGAACTGAAAGAACCAAATTTAGACTCCAGGGAGGAGTCAAGGGTCTGTAAACAGGCTTGATCCTGACCAAAGCCTGAACAAAAGCTTGAACATCTGGCACAGCTGCCAGTCGTTTGTGTAACAAGACAGATAAAGCAGAAATCTGTCCTTTTAGAGAACTCGCTGATAATCCCTTATCCAAACCTTCTTGGGGAAAGGAAAGGATCCTAGGAATTTTAATCTTACTCCATGACAATCCCTTGGATTCACACCAACAGATATATCTTTTCCATATTTTATGGTAATCTTTCTAGTCACAGGTTTTCTGGCTTGTACCAGAGTATCTATCACAGAATCCGAAAACCCACGCTTAGACAAAATCAAGCGTTCAATTTCCAAGCAGTCAGCTGGAGAGAAACTAGATTTGGATGTTCGAATGGACCTTGTACTAGAAGATCCTGTCTCAAAGGTAGCTTCCATGGTGGAGCCGATGACATATTCACCAGGTCTGCATACCAAGTCCTGCGTGGCCACGCAGGAGCTATCAAAATCACCGAGGCCTTCTCCTGTTTGATCCTGGCTACCAGCCTGGGAATGAGAGGGAACGGTGGAAACGCATAAGCTAGGTTGAAAATCCAAGGCGCCACTAATGCATCCACTAGAGTCGCCTTGGGATCCCTGGATCTGGACCCGTAGCAAGGAACCTTGAAGTTCTGACGAGACGCCATCAGATCCATGTCTGGAATGCCCCATAATTGGGTCAACTGGGCAAACACCTCCGGGTGGAGTTCCCACTCCCCCGGATGAAAGGTCTGACGACTCAGATAATCCGCCTCCCAGTTTTCCACTCCTGGGATGTGGATCGCAGACAGGTGGCAGGAGTGATCCTCCGCCCATTTGATGATCTTGGTCACCTCTCTCATCGCCAGGGAACTCCTTGTTCCCCCCTGATGGTTGAAGTAAGCAACAGTCGTCATGTTGTCTGATTGGAATCTTATGAATCTGGCCTTTGCTAGTTGAGGCCAAGCCCGGAGAGCATTGAATATCGCTCTCAGTTCCAGAATGTTTATCGGTAGAAGAGACTCTTCCCGAGACCATAGACCCTGAGCTTTCAAGGAATCCCAGACCGCGCCCCAGCCTAATAGACTAGCGTCGGTCGTGACAATGACCCACTCTGGTCTGCGGAAGCTCATTCCCTGGGACAGGTGATCCTGGTCAGCCACCAACGGAGTGAGTCTCTGGTCTTCTGATCTACTTGAATCACTGGAGACAAGTCTGTATAGTCCCCATTCCACTGTTTGAGCATGCACAGTTGTAATGGTCTTAGATGAATTTGCGCAAAAGGAACTATGTCCATTGCTGCAACCATCAACCCTACTACTTCCATGCACTGAGCTATGGAAGGCCGTAGAAACAGAGTGAAGAACTTGAAAAGCGTTTAGAAGCTTTGACTCTCTGACATCTGTCAGGAAAATCTTCATTTCTAAAGAATCTATTATTGTTCCCAAGAAAGGGACTCTTGTTGACGGAGACGGGGAACTTTTTTCTATGTTCACCTACCACCCGTGACATCTGAGAAAGGCTAGAACAATGTCTGTGTGAGCCTTTGTCTTTGAAAGAGACGACGCTTGAATTAGGATGTCGTCCAAGTAAGGTGCCACTGCAAAGCCCCTGGGTCTTAGAACCGCTAGAAGGGACCCGAGCACCTTTGTGAAAATCCTTGGAGCAGTGGCTAGTCCGAATGGGAGAGCCACAATAGGTAATGTTTGTCCAGAAAGGCGAACCTTAGGAACTGATGATGATCTTTGTGGATAGGAATATGCAGATACGCATCCTTTAGATCCACGGTAGTCATAAATTGACCCTCCTGGATTGTAGGTAAAATCATTCGAATAGTTTCCATTTTGAACGATGGCACTCTGAGAAATTTGTTTAGAATTTTTAAATCCAGAATTGGTCTGAAAGTTCCCTCTTTTTTTGGGAACTACAAACAGATTTGAGTAAAACCCCTGACCTTGTTCCACAGTTGGAACTGGGTGTATCACTCCCATCTTTAACAGGTCTTCTACACAATGTAAGAATGCCTGTCTCTTAACTTGGTTTGAAGATAAGTGAGACATGTGGAACCTTCCCCTTGGGGGTAGTTCCTTGAATTCTAGAAGATAACCCTGAGAGACTATTTCTAGTGCCCAGGGATCCTGAACATCTCTTGCCCAAGCCTGAGCAAAGAGAGAGAGAGAGAGTCTGCCCCCTACTAGATCCGGTTCCGGATCGGGGGCTACCTCTTCATGCTGTCTTGGTAGCAGCAGCAGGCTTCTTGGCCTGTTTACCCTTGTTCCAGCCTTGCATTGATTTCCAAGCTGGTTTAGTCTGGGAAGCGCTACCCTCTTGTCTAGAGGCTGCCGAGTTGGAAGCCGGTCCGTTCCTGAAATTACGAAAGGAACGAAAATTGGACTTATTCTTAGCCAGAGCGCTCTGCGCGCCACAATTGTAAACCCTGAATTTTTTGCCGCTAACCTCGCTAACTGCAAAGCGGCGTCTAAAATAAAGGAATTAGCTAACTTAAGTGCGTAAATTCTATCCATGACTTCCTCATACGGAGTCTCCCTACTGAGCGACTTTTCCAGTTCCTCGAACCAGAACCCCGCCGCTATAGTGACAGGAATAATGCACGAAATAGGTTGAAGGAGGTAACCTTGCTGTACAAAAATCTTTTTAAGCAAACCCTCCAATTTTTTATCCATAGGATCTTTGAAAGCACAATTGTCCTCAATAGGAATGGTCGTGCGCTTGGCTAGAGTAGAAAACTCCCCCTCGACCTTAGGGACTGTTTGCCATGTGTCCTTCCTGGGGTCGACCATAGGGAACAATTTCTTAAATATAGGAGGAGGGACAAAAGGTATGCCTGGCTTCTCCCACCCCTTATTCACTATGTCCGCCACCCGTTTAGGTATCGGAAAAGCATCAGGGTGCACCGGGACCTCAAGGAACTGTCCATCTTGCACAATTTTTCTGGGTTGACCAGATTGTCACAATCATCCAGAGTAGATAGCACCTCCTTAAGTAATGCGCGGAGATGCTCTAATTTAAATTTAAATGTCACAACATCAGGTTCTGCCTGCTGAGAAATTCTTCCTGTATCAGAAATTTCCCCATCTGACAAACCCTCCCTCACTGCCACTTCAGATTGGTGTGAGGGTATGACAGAAAAATTATCATCAGCGCCCTCCTGCTCTACAGTGTTTAAAACAGAGCAATCGCGCTTTCTCTGAAATGCTGGCGTTTTGGATAAAATATTAGCTATGGAGTTATCCATTACTGCCGTCAATTACTGTATAGTAACAAGCATTGGCGCGCTAGAAGTACTAGGGGTCGCCTGCGCGGGCATAACTGGTATAGACACAGAAGGAGATGATGTAGAACTATGTCTACTTCCTTCATCTGAGGAATCATCCTGGGCAACTTTACAATTTGTGACAGTTCTGTCCTTACTTTGTTTGGACGCTATGGCACAATTATCACACTATATTTGAAGGGGGAAGCACATTGGCTACCATACATACAGAACATGATCTATCTGAAGGTACAGACATGTTAAACAGGCTTAAACTGGTTAATAAAGCACAAAAACCGTTTTAAAACAAAACCGTTACTGTCTCTTTAAATGTTAAACAGGGCACACTTTATTACTGAATATGTGAAAAACTAGGAAGGAATTATCCAATCTTTACCAAATTTTCACCACAGTGTCTTAATACATTCAAAGTATTGCACCCCAATTTTCAAGCTGTTAACCCTTAAAATGTGTAAACCGGAGCCGTTTTTAATTTTAACCCCCTTACAGTCCCAGCCACAGCCTTTGCTGCAACTTCACCAATCCCAGGGGGGTATATGATACCAAATGAAGCCTTCTAGGAACGTTTTTAGTGGATTCCAGACCCACACACATGCAGCTGCATGTACTGAACTCAAAATTAACTGCACAGTAATGGCGCGAAAATGAGGCTCTGCCTACTACAGAGAAAGGCCCTTCCTGACTGGGAAGGTGTCTTAACAAGTGCCTGGTGCTAAAAACGTTCCCCAATGTTATAAAAGTGTGAAATACAACTTCAAACTGCATATAATACTTAAATAAAGCAATCGATTTAGCCCCTAAAAGTGTCTACCAGTTTATAGCCCATAATAAGCCCTTTATTCTGTTTGAGACTAAGAAAATGGCTTACCGATCCCCATGAAGGAAAAATTACAGCCTTCCAGCATTACACAGTCTTGTTAGAAAATGGCTAGTCATACCTTAAGCAGAAGAGCCTGCTAACTGTTTCCCCCAACTGAAGTTATCTCATCTCAACAGTCCTATGTGGAAACAGCAAACGATTTTAGTAACTGCTGCTAAAATCATATTCCTCTCACAAACAGAACTCTTCATCTCTTTCTGTTTCAGAGTAAATAGTACATACCAGCACTATTTTAAAATAACAAACTCTTGATAGAAGAATAAAAAACTACAACTAAACACCACAAACTCCTCACCATCCCCGAGGAGATGCTACTTGTTCAGAGCGGCAAGGAGAATGACTGGGGGGGCGGAGCCTGGGAGGGACTATATGGACAGCTCTTGCTGTGTGCTCTCCTTGCCTTTCCCTGTGGGGGAGGAGAATATCCCACAAGTAATGGATGACACCGTGGACCGGACACACCAATGTTGGAGAAATATCATCCAAACTCTACAGCGACGCAATGCACTGCGACCTCTTACTCTCCTTTTGAGGAAAAATCAAAAAAAGCTTTCCTTTTGCACTGCAAGTGGTGCGGAACGGAAGAATGACATCTATTAAGACAATAGAGGAGATACCAGACATCTGTAAATTTCTTGACCTAGAACCCCCAGACACCTCAAGTGGAGAAATACCAGCACGCCCGCCTGATTCGTCTCAAGTTCGTCCGAAACCTCAAAGATCAAAATGGCAGAAAGTTACCAAGAAGAAAACAAAAACCTGAAGTTACCCGAGGAGCAGCATATGAGTTAGAGGAGGGTATCTATACTCTCTTATGACAAACCCGGGGTGTACCCGAATTTGATAGCCTCTGACTTAGCAATGAGGTTAATGGTTTGGACGTTCTAATAAGACCAGATATAAGTATATCACTCACTAAGAAAGAAAATCTGTTATGGTTTCTGGTAAGACTGTTTGCCACTATTTATATTTGTATTGATATATGTTTATCTTAAGAATATATCAATATCAGTTATTGTTGATTTTATATTTGTTCACATTTATGTTATATAGAGTTGAAAGACACTGTACATTGAATTTCTGCTCATCAGCGGAGGCTGATTTAGGGAAAGACTGGGGATGGGAAGAAAACCAAAGACTTCTAGAATACTGGAGGAGAAGTGACAGCAACCTTTACGACAGAAGACTATTATATCCCATATTACTGCAGACTGTAAGGGGGAAGAATTTAGCATACACACATATCAGGGACAATGACGGTACCTAGGATTGTATTGATCTCGCATAATGCGAGAGGTCTTAACATGGACATTAAAAGGAGGACGGCCATGACTAATTATAGACGACTAAGGGCCACTATTATTTATCTTCAGGAAACCCACTTTCTTAAAAATACTATACCAAAATACTGGGCAAAAGACTACCCACAGCAATTTCACTCCACCTTAGATTTTAAAAAAAAGAGGAGTTTCTATCTTGATACATTCATCCATATCATTCATACACAAAGAAACCATCTCAGATGTGGAAGGTAGATATCTCTTAGTGTCAGGTAGGATAGGGGAAGTGGCTATGCTTCTGTGTAATGTCTATGCTCCTAATGAGCAACAAGATACATTTTTTGAAAACATTTCACATTTACTGACTAGCTGGTCTAGAATACGAATATTGTTGGCGGGAGATTTTAATATTGATCTTCAGGCATTAGTAAAACATTTTATGTAAGAACTTACCTGATAAATTCATTTCTTTCATATTAGCAAGAGTCCATGAGCTAGTGACGTATGGGATATACATTACTACCAGGAGGGGCAAAGTTTCCCAAACCTCAAAATGCCTATAAATACACCCCTCACCACACCCACAATTCAGTTTAACGAATAGCCAAGAAGTGGGGTGATAAAAAAGTGCGAAAGCATATAAAATAAGGAATTGGAATAATTGTGCTTTATACAAAAATCATAACCACCCCAAAAAAAGGGCGGGCCTCATGGACTCTTGCTAATATGAAAGAAATGAATTTATCAGGTAAGTTCTTACATAAATTATGTTTTCTTTCATGTAATTAGCAAGAGTCCATGAGCTAGCGACGTATGGGATAATGATTACCCAAGATGTGGATCTTTCCACGCAAGAGTCACTAGAGAGGGAGGGATAAAATAAAGACAGCCAATTCCTGCTGAAAATAATCCACACCCAAAATAAAGTTTAATGAAAAACATAAGCAGAAGATTCAAAATGAAACCGCTGCCTGAAGTACTTTTCTACCAAAAACTGCTTCAGAAGAAGAAAATACATCAAAATGGTAGAATTTAGTAAAAGTATGCAAAGAGGACCAAGTTGCTGCTTTGCAAATCTGATCAATCGAAGCTTCATTCCTAAACGCCCAGGAAGTAGAAACTGACCTAGTAGAATGAGCTGTAATCCTTTGAGGCGGAGTTTTACCCGACTCAACATAGGCAAGATGAATTAATGATTTCAACCAAGATGCCAAAGAAATGGCAGAAGCTTTCTGGCCTTTTCTAGAACCAGAAAAGATAACAAATAAACTAGAAGTCTTTCGGAAAGACTTAGTAGCTTCAACATAATATTTCAAAGCTCTAACAACATCCAAAGAATGCAATGATTTCTCCTTAGAATTCTTAGGATTAGGACATAATGAAGGAACCACAATTTCTCTACTAATGTTGTTAGAATTCACAACTTTAGGTAAAAATTCAAAAGAAGTTCGCAACACTGCCTTATCCTGATGAAAAATCAGAAAAGGAGACTCACAAGAAAGAGCAGATAATTCAGAAACTCTTCTGGCAGAAGAGATTGCCAAAAGGAACAAAACTTTCCAAGAAAGTAATTTAATGTCCAATGAATGCATAGGTTCAAACGGAGGAGCTTGAAGAGCCCCCAGAACCAAATTCAAACTCCAAGGAGGAGAAATTGACTTAATGACAGGTTTTATACGAACCAAAGCTTGTACAAAACAATGAATATCAGGAAGATTAGCAATCTTTCTGTGAAAAAGAACAGAAAGAGCAGAGATTTGTCCTTTCAAAGAACTTGCGGATAAACCTTTATCTAAACCATCCTGAAGAAACTGTAAAATTCTCGGAATTCTAAAAGAATGCCAAGAAAAATGATGAGAAAGACACCAAGAAATATAAGTCTTCCAGACTCTATAATATATCTCTCTGGATACAGATTTACAAGCCTGTAACATAGTATTAATCACAGAGTCAGAGAAACCTCTTTGACCAAGAATCAAGCGTTCAATCTCCATACCTTTAAATTTAAGGATTTGAGATCCTGATGGAAAAAAGGACCTTGCGACAGAAGGTCTGGTCGTAGCGGAAGAGTCCACGGATGGCAAGAGGCCATCCGGACAAGATCCGCATACCAAAACCTGTGAGGCCATGCCGGAACTACCAGCAGAACAAACGAGCATTCCTTCAGAATCTTGGAGATTACTCTTGGAAGAAGAACTAGAGGCGGAAAGATATAAGCAGGATGATACTTCCAAGGAAGTGATAATGCATCCACTGCTTCCGCCTGAGGATCCCGGGATCTGGACAGATACCTGGGAAGTTTCTTGTTTAGATGAGACGCCATCAGATCTATTTCTGGAAGCTCCCACATTTGAACAATCTGAAGAAATACCTCTGGGTGAAGAGACCATTCGCCCGGATGCAACGTTTGGCGACTGAGATAATCCGCTTCCCAATTGTCTATACCTGGGATATGAACCGCAGAGATTAGACAGGAGCTGGATTCCGCCCAAACCAGAATTCGAGATACTTCTTTCATAGCCAGAGGACTGTGAGTCCCTCCTTGATGATTGATGTATGCCACAGTAGTGACATTGTCTGTCTGAAAACAAATGAACGATTCTCTCTTCAGAAGAGGCCAAGACTGAAGAGCTCTGAAAATTGCACGGAGTTCCAAAATATTGATCGGTAATCTCACCTCTTGAGATTCCCAAACTCCTTGTGCCGTCAGAGATCCCCACACAGCTCCCCAACCTGTGAGACTTGCATCTGTTGAAATTACAGTCCAGGTCGGAAGCACAAAAGAAGCCCCCTGAATTAAACGATGGTGATCTGTCCACCACGTTAGAGAGTGTCGTACAATCGGTTTTAAAGATATTAATTGAGATATCTTTGTGTAATCCTTGCACCATTGATTCAGCATACAGAGCTGAAGAGGTCACATGTGAAAACGAGCAAAGGGGATCGCGTCCGATGCAGCAGTCATAAGACCTAGAATTTCCATGCATAAGGCTACCGAAGGGAATGATTGTGACTGAAGGTTTCGACAAGCTGAAATCAATTTTAGACGTCTCTTGTCTGTTAAAGACAGAGTCATGGACACTGAATCTATCTGGAAACCCAGAAAGGTTACCCTTGTCTGAGGAATCAATGAACGTTTTGGTGAATTGATCCTCCAACCATGATCTTGAAGAAACAACACAAGTCGATTCGTATGAGATTCTGCTAAATGTAAAGACTGAGCAAGTACCAAGATATCGTCCAAATAAGGAAATACCACAATACCCTGTTCTCTGATTACAGACAGAAGGGCACCGAGAACCTTTGTAAAAATTCTTGGAGCTGTAGCTAGGCCAAACGGCAGAGCCACAAACTGGTAATGCTTGTCCAGAAAAGAGAATCTCAGGAACTGATAATGATCTGGATGAATTGGAATATGCAGATATGCATCCTGTAAATCTATTGTGGACATAAAATGCCCTTGCTGAACAAAAGGCAAGATAGTCCTTACAGTTACCATTTTGAACGTTGGTATCCTTACATAACGATTCAATATTTTTAGATCCAGAACTGGTCTGAAGGAATTCTCCTTCTTTGGTACAATGAAGAGATTTGAATAAAACCCCATCCCCTGTTCCAGAACTGGAACTGGCATAATTACTCCAGCCAACTCTAGATCTGAAACACAATTCAGAAATGCTTGAGCTTTCACTGGATTTACTGGGACACGGGAAAGAAAAAATCTCTTTGCAGGAGGTCTCATCTTGAAACCAATTCTGTACCCTTCTGAAACAATGTTCTGAATCCAAAGATTGTGAACAGAATTGATCCAAATTTCTTTGAAAAAACGTAACCTGCCCCCTACCAGCTGAGCTGGAATGAGGGCCGCACCTTCATGTGGACTTAGAAGCAGGCTTTGCCTTTCTAGAAGGCTTGGATTTATTCCAGACTGGAGATGGTTTCCAAACTGAAACTGCTCCTGAGGATGAAGGATCAGGCTTTTGTTCTGTGTTGAAACGAAAGGAACGAAAACGATTATTAGCCCTGTTTTTACCCTTAGATTTTTTATCCTGTGGTAAAAAAGTTCCTTTCCCACCAGTAACAGTTGAGATAATGGAATCCAACTGAGAACCAAATAATTTGTTACCCTGGAAAGAAATGGAAAGTAGAGTTGATTTAGAAGCCATATCAGCATTCCAAGTTTTAAGCCATAAAGCTCTTCTAGCTAAAATAGCTAGAGACATAAACCTGACATCAACTCTGATAATATCAAAAATGGCATCACAGATAAAATTATTAGCATGCTGAAGAAGAATAATAATATTATGAGAATCATGATCTGTTACTTGTTGCGCTAAAGTCTCCAACCAAAAAGTTGAAGCTGCAGCAACATCAGCCAAAGATATAGCAGGTCTAAGAAGATTACCTGAACACAGATAAGCTTTTCTTAGAAAGGATTCAATTTTCCTATCTAAAGGATCTTTAAACGAAGTACCATCTGACGTAGGAATAGTAGTACGTTTAGCAAGGGTAGAAATAGCCCCATCGACTTTAGGGATTTTGTCCCAAAATTCTAATCTGTCAGACGGCACAGGATATAATTGCTTAAAACGTTTAGAAGAAGTAAATGAATTACCCAATTTATCCCATTCTCTGGAAATTACTTCAGAAATAGCATTAGGAACAGGAAAAACTTCTGGAATAAGCACAGGAGATTTAAATACCTTATCTAAACGTTTAGAATTAGTATCAAGAGGACCAGAATCCTCTATTTCTAAAGCAATTAGTACTTCTTTAAGTAAAGAACGAATAAATTCCATTTTAAATAAATATGAAGATTTATCAGCATCAATCTCTGAGACAGAATCCTCTGAACCAGAAGAGTCATCAGAATCAGAATGATGATGTTCATTTAAAAATTCATCTGTAGAGAGAGAAGTTTTAAAAGATTTTTTATGTTTACTAGAAGGAGAAATAACAGACATAGCCTTCTTGATGGATTCAGAAACAAAATCTCTTATGTTATCAGGAACATTCTGCACCTTAGATGTTGAGGGAACTGCAACAGGCAATGGTACATTACTAAAGGAAATATTATCTGCTTTAACAAGTTTGTCATGACAATTAATACAAACAACAGCCGGAGGAATAGCTACCAAAAGTTTACAGCAGATACACTTAGCTTTGGTAGTTCCAGCACTAGACAGCGATTTTCCTGAAGTATCTTCTGACTCAGATGCAACGTGAGACATCTTGCAATATGTAAGAGAAAAAACAACATATAAAGCAAAATTGATCAAATTCCTTAAATGACAGTTTCAGGAATGGGAAAAAATGCCAATAAACAAGCTTCCAGTAACCAGAAGCAAAGAAAAAATGAGACTGAAATAATGTGGAGACAAAAGCGACGCCCATATTTTTTGGCGCCAAATAATACGCCCACATTATTTGGCGCCTAAATGCTTTTTGGCGCCAAAAATGACGCCACATCCGGAACGCCAACATCTTTGGCGCAAAAGGACGTCAAAAAATGATGCAACTTCCGGCGACACGTATGACGCCGGAAACAGAAAAGATTTTTTGCGCCAAAAAAGTCCGCGCCAAGAATGACGCAATAAAATGAAGCATTTTCAGCCCCCGCGAGCCTAACAGCCCACAGGGAAAAAAAGTCAAAATTTTAAGGTAAGAAAAAATGATTGATTCAAATGCATTATCCCAAATATGAAACTGACTGTCTGAAAATAAGGAATGTTGAACATTCTGAGTCAAGGCAAATAAATGTTTGAATACATATATTTAGAACTTTATAAATAAAGTGCCCAACCATAGCTTAGAGTGTCACAGAAAATAAGATTTACTTACCCCAGGACACTCATCTACATGTTTGTAGAAAGCCAAACCAGTACTGAAACGAAAATCAGCAGAGGTAATGGTATATAAATAAGAGTATATCGTCGATCTGAAAAGGGAGGTAAGAGATGAATCTCTACGACCGATAACAGAGAACCTATGAAATAGACCCCGTAGAAGGAGATCACTGCATTCAAATAGGCAATACTCTCCTCACATCCCTCTGACATTCACTGCACGCTGAGAGGAAAACCGGGCTCCAACTTGCTGCGGAGCGCATATCAACGTAGAATCTAGCACAAACTTACTTCACCACCTCCATAGGGGGCAAAGTTTGTAAAACTGAATTGTGGGTGTGGTGAGGGGTGTATTTATAGGCATTTTGAGGTTTGGGAAACTTTGCCCCTCCTGGTAGGAATGTATATCCCATACGTCACTAGCTCATGGACTCTTGCTAATTACATGAAAGAAAACAAAATCGTAACCTGCCATCCAAAAAGAAGCAACGTCAAAAGACGACTGCTAAAAACATCCTAGGCTTACTTGAGCAACATACTCTACATGACACTTGGCTGACATTGAATGGAGGGGCTGGAGGCATGACTTTCTACTCCTCAGCTCACGATAGTTATAGTAAAATAGACTATGTATTTACTAGTCAGATCCTACAGCCTGCAATACAATCTATGCACATACACCCCTGCGTGTGATCTGATCACTCCATTACCCAACTAAATTTAGGTAATCTCTCAGAGCCAAAAAGAAAAGACCTGGACATATGACCCAACCTGTATGAAAACCCCACTCGCCAAGAATAACATACTTAGACATTTAATTGGCAGATTAACGTAGACTCCACAGTGAATCCGATCACGCCATGGGCGGCGCATAAAACGGTGTTGAGAGGGATCCTTATTAAAGAGAAAACCCAATATAAGAAACAGAATGAATCTCACATAAAACAGTTAGAGGCAGAAATTAAATCTTTAGAAACACTACAAAAACAAACCCAGTCAAAAACTACACTGGTGCGACTCACTAATAAAAGACAGAGTTTGCACTCTATTTTATTTTTTCCAATAAACCTGACAAATATTTAGTGAAGAAAATTAGGGATAATTACCAGGCTCTTGCTATACCACAAATACAGGGCGCTAATGGACAGATGACCTCCCACCCTCAGGATATTGTTGATACATTTGCCCGGTTCTATAGTGAGCTATATGGTGGCTCAAAAGTACAACACAACCCTTCAACGCAAAAGATATTTGATTCCTTCCTCTTAAAAGCAAATTTAGTGCCAATGACTGAGGTAGATAGAGGTGTTCTAAACGCCAAAATTATGCACGCGGAGGTGTTGACGGCTATTAAAGAACTTAAGCAAGGTAAAGCTCCGGGACCTGATGGGTTCCCAGGGGAATATTATAAAGCATTTAAAGAGATATTGGTGCCCCATTTAGTAGTATTCACAAACCATATTATGGAGGGAGGGGAAATACCTAAAGACCCTTTTCATGCCAAGATTGTGGTCATACCGAAACAGGGGAAAGATGCTAAATTTTGTGCTAGCTATAGGCCGATTTCTCTTATCAATCAAGACCTCAAAATAGTAACAAAAATACTGGCCAATAGATTAAAACATATTTTACCCTCTATTATACATGCAGATCAGGTCGGGTTTATTAAGGATAGGGAAGCCCCAGATAATATTCGTAAAATGGTATCGGTAATAGATTATCTTCGAGACAGGGGAATGCCTTCTCTAGTCCTATCGCTGGACGCGGAGAAGGCCTTCGACAGGGTGGATTGGAAATATATGTTAGCGGTGCTTACAATAATGGGATTTAATGGAAGATTTTTACAAGCTATTAGAGGTTTATACTCGGCATCTACAGCCCAGGTCAGGGCGATAGGACACCAGCCTAAAGAAATACACATACTCAACGGTACACGACAGGGATGCCCGCTCTCACCTTTAATTTTCGCATTGTGTAGAACCGCTGGCAGCATACATACGGAATTGTCCAGATATATCAGGGGTGGAGATAGGAAAGATAAACCATACAATTGCCCTGTTTGCAGACGATGTGCTGCTTACCATTACGAACCCTTTAAAGTCCTTGCCCTTTTTATACCAGGCATTAGATTTGTTTTCCCAAATATCTGGCTATAAAATCAACGCTGATAAGTGTGAGGCACTCCCTTTATCTATCCCAAAACACACGATTAAGCTGATTGAAGCTAACTTCGGTTTTCAATGGGCAGTAGAGGAACTAAAATACCTGAGGATTAAATTAACTACACATTCCTCGAAACTGTAAGTGGCAAATTATGTTCCCCTGTTTAAGGCAATCCGATCTGAGTTAGGGAAATGTAGGAAGATGGGTTTTTCCTGGTATGGCAGAATATCTGCGGTGAAGATGACAATCCTACCTAGAATTTTATACTTATTTCTAGTACTACCTGTCAAAATTAATATTCCAGACCTTGACAATCTTCAGAAGGATATTCATAGATTTCTGAGGGATAATAAGCACCCGAGGATATCGCGTCATATATTAGATAGACATAGACAGCTGGGAGGGATGGGAGTCCCTAACTTACGCAACTATTATACAGCAGCTCGTCTGTCCCAGAATTCGATATTGGGGAGACGACAGACAGGCCTGCTCTGGAAGCAGAAATGTTGAATCAAGAGGCGCCAGATGGTATTCTCTGGGACAAAGATCTCAGGGAATCTGATGCCTTATATCAAAATAAAACTACACTGTTCACCAGACGGCAGTGGATGGCGGCTAGTCGGGCGGGGGGGATAGTTCCTGTACATTCCCTGGCAATACCACTGAAATAACATAATTTATGTAAGAACTTACCTGATAAATTCATTTCTATCATATTAGCAAGAGTCCATGAGCTAGTGACGTATGGGATATACATTCCTACCAGGAGGGGCAAAGTTTCCCAAACCTTAAAATGCCTATAAATACACCCCTCACCACACCCACAATTCAGTTTAACGAATAGCCAAGAAGTGGGGTGATAAGAAAAAAGTGCGAAAGCATATAAAATAAGGAATTGGAATAATTGTGCTTTATACAAAAAAATCATAACCACCACAAAAAAAGGGCGGGCCTCATGGACTCTTGCTAATATGAAAGAAATGAATTTATCAGGTAAGTTCTTACATAAATTATGTTTTCTTTCATGTAATTAGCAAGAGTCCATGAGCTAGTGACGTATGGGATAATGACTACCCAAGATGTGGATCTTTTCACACAAGAGTCACTAGAGAGGGAGGGATAAAATAAAGACAGCCAATTCCTGCTGAAAATAATCCACACCCAAAATAAAGTTTAATGAAAAACATAAGCAGAAGATTCAAACTGAAACCACTGCCAAAAGTACTTTTCTACCAAAAACTGCTTCAGAAGAAGAAAACACATCAAAATGGTAGAATTTAGAAAAAGTATGCAAAGAGGACCAAGTTGCTGCTTTGCAAATCTGATCAATCGAAGCTTCATTCCTAAACGCCCAGGAAGTATAAACTGACCTAGTAGAATGAACTGTAATCCTTAGAGGCGGAGTTTTACCCGACTCGACATAAGCATGATGAAATAAAGATTTCAACCAAGATGCCAAAGAAATGGCAGAAGCTTTCTGGCCTTTTCTAGAACCGAAAAAGATGACAAATAATACAAAGCTCTAACAGCATCCAAAAAATGCAATGATTTCTCCTAGAATTCATAGGATTAGGACATAATGAAGGAACCACAATTTCTCTACTAAGGTTGTTAGAATTCACAACCTTAGGTAAAAAATTCAAAAGAAGTTCGCAGCACCGCCTCATCCTGATGAAAAATCAGAAAAGGAGACGAACAAGAAAGAGCAGATAATTCAGAGACTCTTCTGGCAGAAGAGATGGCCAAAAGAAACAAAACTTTCCAAGAAAGTAATATAACGACCAAAGAATGCATGGGTTCAAAAGGAGGAGCTTGAAAAGCCCCCAGAACCAAATTCAAACTCCAAGGAGGAGAAATTGACTTAATGACAGGTTTTATACGAACCAAAGCTTGTACAAAACAATGAAATATCAGGAAGATTAGCAATCCTTCTGTGAAAAAAGAACAGAAAGAGCAGAGATTTGTCCTTTCAAGGAACTTGCGGACAAACCTTTATCTAAACCATCCTGAAGAAACTGAAAAATTCTCGGTATTCAAAAAGAATGCCAAGAAAAAATGATGAGAAAGACACTAAGAAATATAACTCTTCCAGACTCTATAATATATCTCACTAGATACAGATTTATGAGCCTGTCACATAGTATTAAACACAGAGTCAGAGAAACCTTCTTTGACCAAGAATCAAGCGTTCAAACTCTATACCTTAAAATTTAAGGATTTGAGATCCTGATGGAAAAAAAGGACCTTGCGACAGAAAGTCTGGTCTTAACGGAAGAGTCCACAGCTGGCAAGAGGCCATCTGGACAAGATCCGCATACCAAAACCTGTGAGGCCATGCTGGAGCTACCAGCAGGACAAACGAACATTCCTTAGAATCTTGGAGAATACTCTTGGAAGAAGAACTAGAGGCGGAAAGATATAGGCAGGATGATACTTCCAAGGAAGTGATAATGCATCCACTGCCCCCGCCCGAGGATCCCAGGATCTGGACAGATACCAGGGAAGTTTCTTGTTTAGATGAGAAGCCATCAGATCTATTTCTGGGAGTTCCCACATTTGAACAATCTGAAGAAATACCTCTGGGTGAAGAGACCATTCGCCCGGATGCAACGTTTGGCGACTGAGATAATCCGCTTCCCAATTGTCTATACCTGGGATATGAACCGCAGAGATTAGACAGGAGCTGGATTCCGCCCAAACCAAAATTCGAGATACTTCTTTCATAGCCAGAGGACTGTGAGTCCCTCCTTGATGATTGATGTATGCCACAGCTGTGACATTGTCTATCTGAAAACAAATGAACAACTCTCTCTTCAGAAGAGGCCAAGACTGAAGAGCTCTGAAAATTGCACGGAGTTCAAAAATATTGATCGGTAATCTCACCTCCTGAGATTCCCAAACCCCTTGTGCCGTCAGAGACCCCCACACAGCTCCCCAACCTGTAAGACTTGCATCTGTTGAGATTATAGTCCAGGTCGGAAGAACAAAGAAGCCCCCTGAACTAAACGATGGTGAACTGTCCACCATGTCAGAGAGTGTCGTATAATCGGTTTAAAGATATTAATTGAGATATCTCTGTAATCCCTGCACCACTGGTTCAGCATACAGAGCTGAAGAGGTCGCATGTGAAAACGAGCAAAGGAGATCGCATCCGATGCGGCAGTCCTAAGACCTAAAATTTCCCATGCATAAGGCTACCAAAGGGAATGATTGTGACTGAAGGTTTTGACAAGCTGATATCAATGTTAAACTTCTCTTATCTGACAAGGACAGAGTCATAGACACTGAATCTATCTGGAAACCTAAAAAGGTTACCCTTGTCTGAGGAAACAATGAACTGATTGGTAAATTGATACTCCTACCATGATCTTGAAGAAACAACACAAGTCGATTCGTATGAGATTCTGCGAAAATGTGAAGACTGAGCAAGTACCAAGATATCGTCCAAAAAAGGAAATACCAAAACCCTGTTCTCTGATTACAGACAGAAGGGCACCGAGAACCTTTGAAAAAAATTCTTGGAGCTGACGCTATGCCAAACGGTAGACCACAAAACTGGTAATGCTTGTCTAAAAAGAGAATCTCAGAAACTAAAAGTGATCTGGATGAATCGGAATATGCAGATATGCATCCTGTAAATCTATTGTAGACATATAATGCCCTTGCTAAACAAAAGGCAGGATAGTCCTACAGTTACCATCTTGAATGTTGGTATCCTTACATAACGATTCAATATAGATAGATCCGGAACTGGTCTGAAGGAATTGACCTTCTTTGGTACAATGAAGAGATAGAATAAAACCCCAGCCCCTGTTCCAGAACTGGAACTGGCATAATTACTCCAGCCAACTCTAGATCTGAAACACATTTCAGAAATGCTGAGCCTTTGCTGTGTTTACTGGGACACCGGAAAGAAAAAAATCTCTTTGCAGGAGGCCTTAACTTGAAGCCAATTCTGTACCTTAAAAGAAAACGTAAACTGACCCATACCAGCTGAGCTGGAATGAGGGCCGCACCTTCATGGGTATTTAGGAGCTGGCTACAGGTTTCTATAAGGCTTGGATATATTCCAAACTGGAAATGGTTTCCAAACTGATACCGCTCCTGAAGATGAAGGATCAGGCTTTTGTTCCTTGTTGTGAGGAAAGGAACGAAAATGATTATTAGACCTAAATTTACCTTAGATTTTTTTATCCTTTGGTAAAAAAGTTCCCTTCCCTCCAGTAACAGTTGAGATAATAGAATCCAACTGAAAATCGAATAATTTATTACCCTGGAAAGAAAGGGAAAGCAAAGTTGACTTAGAAGACATATCAGTATTAGAAGTTTTAAGCCATAAAGCTTTTCTAGCTAAAATAGCTAGAGACATATACCTGACATCAACTCTAATGATATCAAAAGATGGTATCACAAATAAAATTATTAGCATGTTATAGAATAATAATAATGCTATAAAATTATGATCTGTTACTTGTTGCGCTAAAGCTTCTAACCAAAAAGTTGAAGCTGCAGCAACATCCGCTAAAAATATAGCAGGTCTAAGAAGATTACCTGAACATAAGTAAGCTTTTCTTAGAAAGGATTCAATGTTCCTATCTAAAGGATCCTTAAATGAAGTACTATCTGCCATAGGAATAGTAGTACGTTTAGCAGGAGTAGAGACAGCCCCATTTAACCTTAGAGATTTTGTCCCAAAACTCTAATCTGTCAGATGGCACAGGATATAATTGCTTAAACGTTTAGAAGGAGTAAATGAATTACCCAAATTATTCCATTCCCTGGAAATTACTTCAGAAATAGCATCAGGGAGAGAAAACACTTCTGGAATAACTACAGGAGATTTAAAAACCTTATTTAAACGTTTAGATTTAGTATCAAGAGGACCAGAATCCTCTATTTCTAATGCAATTAATACTTCTTTAAGTAAAGAACGAATAAATTCCATCTTGAACAAATACAAAGATTTATCAGCATCAACCTCTGAGACAGAAACCTCTGAATCAGAAGAACCATTATCAGTATCAGAATGATGATGTTCATTTAAAAATTCATCTGAAAAAAGAGAAGTTTTAAAAGACTTTTATGTATACTAGAAGGAGAAATAACAGACATAGCCTTCTTAATGGATTTAAAAAATAAAATCTCTTATGTTATCAGGAACACTCTGAAAATTAGATGTTGACGGAACAGCAACAGGTAATGTAACAGTACTAAAGGAAATTTTATCTGCATTAATAAGTTTGACATGACATGCAATACAAACAACAGCTGGAGAAACAGATACCAAAAGTTTATAGCAGATACACTTAGCTTGGTAGCTCCAGCACTGGGCAGCGATTTTCCTGAAGTATCTTCTGACTCAGTTGCAACGTGGAACATCTTGCAATATGTAAAAGAAAAAACAACATATAAAGCAAAATTGATCAAATTCCTTAAATGACAGTTTCAGGAATGGGGAAAAAATGCCAGTGAACAAGCTTCTAGCAACCAGAAGCAATAAATAATGAGACTTAAATAATGTGGAGACAAAAATGACGCCCATATTTTTTAGCGCCAAAAAAGACGCCCACATTATTTGGCGCCTAAATGCTTTTGGCGCCAAAAATGACGCCACATCCGGAACGCCGACATTTTTGACGCAAAAAAACGTCAAAAAATGATGCAACTTCCGGCGACACGTATGACGCCGGAAACAGAAAAAAAAAAATTTTGCGCCAAAAAAGTCAGCGCCAAGAATGACGCAATAAAATGAAGCATTTTCTGCCCCCGCGAGCCTAACAGCCCACAGGGAAAAAGTCAAATTTTTTAAGGTAAGAAAAAATGATTGAAACAAATGCATTTATCCCAAGTATGAAACTGACTGTCTGAAAATAAGGAATGTTGAACATCCTGAGTCAAGGCAAATAAATGTTTGAATACATATATTTAGAACTTTATAAAAAAGTGCCTAACCATAGCTTAGAGTGTCACAGAAAATAAGCTTACTTACTTACCCCAGGACACTCATCTACATGTTGTAGAAAGCCAAACCAGTACTGAAACGAAAATCAGCAGAGGTAATGGTATATATATAAGAGTATATCGTCGATCTGAAAAGGGAGGTAAGAGATGAATCTCTACGACCGATAACAGAGAACCTATGAAATAGACCCCGTAGAAGGAGATCATTGCATTCAAATAGGCAATACTCTCCTCACATCCCTCTGACATTCACTGCACGCTGAGAGGAAAACCGGGCTCCAACCTGCTGCGGAGCGCATATCAACGTAGAATCTAGCACAAACTTACTTCACCACCTCCATAGGAGGCAAAGTTTGTAAAACTGAATTGTGGGTGTGGTGAGGGGTGTATTTATAGGCATTTTAAGGTTTGGGAAACTTTGCCCCTCCTGGTAGGAATGTATATCCCATACGTCACTAGCTCATGGACTCTTGCTAATTACATGAAAGAAATATAGTAAACAAGGATTCCAAACAGAGTTATGAAATGGGAAAACAAGGGGCTATATAGGGTGGCAGATTTGCAGCTCCAGGGTAAGCTGTTGACATTTACTCAACTTCAGCAAAAACTTGAGCCCATTCATTTGCATTGGTTCCTGTACCTCCAGACGATGTCAGCCATACGAAACTACTTAGGGACAGACACAACACAAAAGAGACAGACGACCTTAGAACACCTATGTACATCCCTTAACAGGCCTAAAAAGGCAATCTCCAGATTGTATATTTACATATATTTATAGACTAAGATCCAGGCTAAATCTCCAGTAATGTTAAAATGGGAACGAGATTTAGGCAAAGAGATTGGGATAAATGAATGGGATGAAATGTTTTCTCAGGCTAGTAAAGGTCTTATTAGTGCGGATCTTAGAGAGAATATATTGAAAACATCTTTTAGATGGTATTTGACACCAATAAAAACGGCTCATATGGTTAAAGGTAGCAATAATCACTGTTATAGAGGCTGTAAAGTAACAGGTTCCTATTTCCACATGTGGTGGGAATGTACTAAAGTCAGTAACATATGGCAAAAGCTTTCTAAATTATTGAGCATAAGCCAGATTTATTACACACATAAATGTATTTATCAGGATTCTGTGCACTGCAACGAGAATAACTATTGCAAAATACTGGAAGACGGAAATACCATAATGGGCTGAGGTCCTAGATAGAATCCAGGCGACATATTTGATGTATGAATCAGCAGCAAATGTGCTAGACACAGAACCTTGGTTTCAAAAGGTTTGGTTCTACTGGATAATGAAAAATGGTAAACAGTGACACTTTATAATAGGTACAGGAGGTTTAAGATTGAAGAGCCGCGTAGGCATACCCTATAGGTAAGAAAGAAGAGGGGTGCTTGGCTGATGTGGCTATTTAGGTCTCGGGTAGATGTATTCCTAGATGAGCAAGTTATTTTTAGATACTGAGAAGATAAAATGTGCAGTGACAAAATATAACTCTGTAAATGTTTTTATACCTTTGATTTGTTGGTTTAGTTTGTTTGTATTTAATACGTTGATAATTTATGTTGAAAATGTAATGAGACATTACCCCCCACAATACCTTACTCCCTATAAGGAATATTAACTGAAAGGAGATTGATGAAGAGCGATAGAAGGTGGAAAATCCATCGAGAAAAACAACTCCACATAATACTAAGAAAAATACTGCTGCGATAATATAAGTTAGGAGGCAAAGGGAAAAATATACCCAATTGCCAAACTCTTCATATGTGCAAGTGAGGGACGAGGCATACAAACTGTTAAGAGACCTAAATAAAGGGAAACATTCGGAGATGGGCATGTTTTTGTTAAGAAACTGCTGTATTATGTTGTTTGATGTACCCAAACTGTGAAATGTATGTATGTTCTCTGAGAAATACGGAGATGGAGAGGAGTTAAAAATTATTTCAACTAAAATAAAAAAGTCTTGCTTGAAGAAAATAAAAACTATCATTTTAACACCTCTTTCACTTTACCTCTTCCTATTACTAGTATAGGCAAAGAGAATGACTGGGGGTGGAGAGAAGGGAGGAGCTATATATTCAGCTCTGCTGTGGTGCTCTTTGCCACTTCCTGTTAGCAGGAGGATAATATCCCACAAGTAAGAATGAATCCGTGGACTTGTCGCATCTAGTAGAAGAAAAACATAATTTATGCTTACCTGATAAATTTATTTCTCTTGTAGTGTGTTCAGTCCACGGGTCATCCATTACTTATGGGATATATTCTCCTTCCCAACAGGAAGTTGCAAGAGGATCACCCAAGCAGAGCTGCTATATAGCTCCTCCCCTCACATGTCATATCCAGTCATTCGACCGAAACAAGACGAGAAAGGAGAAACTATAAGGTGCAGTGGTGACTGGAGTTATAATTTTAAAATTTAGAACCTGCCTTAAAAAGACAGGGCGGGCCGTGGACTGAACACACTACAAGAGAAATAAATTTATCAGGTAAGCATAAATTATGTTTTCTCTTGTTAAGTGTGTTCAGTCCACGGGTCATCCATTACTTATGGGATACCAATACCAAAGCTAAGTACACGGATGATGGGAGGGACAAGGCAGGAACATTAAACAGAAGGAACCACTGCCTGTAGAACCTTTCTCCCAAAACCAGCCTCCGAAGAAGCGAAAGTGTCAAATTTGTAAAATTTGGAAAAAGTATGAAGTGAAGACCAAGTTGCAGCCTTGGAAATCTGTTCAACAGAGGCCTCATTCTTAAAGGCCCAGGTGGAAGCCACAGCTCTAGTGGAATGAGCTGTAATTCTTTCAGGAGGCTGCTGTCCAGCAGTCTCATAGGCTAAACGTATTATGCTACGAAGCCAAAAAGAGAGAGAGGTAGCCAAAGCCTTTTGACCTCTCCTCTGTCCAGAGTAAACGACAAACAGAGAAGAAGTTTGTCTAAAATCTTTAGTTGTCTGTAAGTAGAACTTAAGAGCACGGACCACGTCTAGATTATGCAAAAGACGTTCCTTCTTTGAAGAAGGATTAGGACATAATGATGGAACAACAATCTCTTGATTGATATTCCTGTTAGAAACAACCTTAGGTAAAAACCCAGGTTTAGTACGCAGTACTACCTTGTCTGAATGAAAGATCAGATAAGGAGAATCACAATGTAAGGCAGATAACTCAGAGACTCTTCGAGCCGAGGAAATAGCCATCAAAAACAAAACTTTCCAAGATAAAAGCTTAATATCAATGGAATGAAGGGGTTCAAACGGAACACCCTGAAGAACTTTAAGAACCAAGTTTAAGCTCCACGGAGGAGCAACAGCTTTAAACACAGGCTTAATTCTAGCCAAAGCCTGACAAAAAGCCTGGACGTCTGGATTCTCTGCCAGACGTTTGTGTAAAAGAATAGACAGAGCGGAAATCTGTCCCTTTAGCGAACTAGCAGATAAACCCTTTTCTAAACCCTCTTGTAGAAAAGCCAATATCCTAGGAATCCTAACCTTACTCCATGAGTAACTCTTGGATTCGCACCAATATAAATATTTACGCCATATCTTATGGTAAATTTTTCTGGTCACAGGTTTCCGAGCCTGTATTAATGTATCAATAACCGAATACGAAAACCCACGCTTTGATAGAATCAAGCGTTCAATTTCCAGGCAGTCAGCCTCAGAGAAATTAGGTTTGGATGGTTGAAAGGACCCTGAATTAGAAGGTCCTGCCTCAGAGGTAGAGACCATGGTGGACAGGACGACATGTCCACTAGGTCTGCATACCAGGTCCTGCGTGGCCACGCAGGCACTATCAGAATTACCGATGCCCTCTCCTGTTTTATCCTGGCAATCAGTCGAGGTAGCAACGGAAATGGTGGAAACACATAAGCTATGTTGAAAACCCAAGGGGCTGCTAATGCATCTACCAACACCGCTCCCGGGTCCCTGGACCTGGATCCGTAACAAGGAAGCTTCGCGTTCTGGCGAGATGCCATGAGATCCAGATCCGGTTTGCCCCAACGACGAATCAGTTGAGCAAATACCTCCGGGTGAAGTTCCCACTCTCCCGGATGAAAAGTCTGGCGACTTAGGAAATCCGCCTCCCAGTTCTCCACGCCTGGGATGTAAATCGCTGACAGGTGGCAAGAGTGAGACTCTTCCCAGCGAATTATCTTCGAGACTTCCAACATCGCTAGGGAACTCCTGGTTCCACCTTGATGATTGATGTAAGCCACAGTCGTGATATTGTCCGACTGAAATCTGATGAACCTCAGTTTTGCTAACTGAGGCCAAGCTAGAAGAGCATTGAATATTGCTCTTAATTCTAGAATGTTTATTGGAAGGAGTTTCTCCTCCTGAGTCCACGATCCCTGAGCCTTCAGGGAATTCCAGACTGCTCCCCAGCCTAGAAGGCTGGCATCCGTTGTTACAATCGTCCAATCTGGTCTGCGAAAGGTCATTCCTTTGGACAGATGAACTGGTGACAACCACCAGAGAAGAGAATCTCTGGTCTCCTGGTCCAGATATAGCAAAGGGGACAGATCTGAGTAATCCCCATTCCATTGACTGAGCATGCATAGTTGCAGCGGTCTGAGATGCAGGCGCGCAAATGGCACTATGTCCATTGCCGCGACCATTAAGCCGATTACCTCCATGCACTGAGCTACTGATGGGCTTGGAATGGAATGATGGACACGGCAAGCATTGAGAATCTTTGATAACCTGGACTCCGTCAGGTAAATCTTCATCTCTACAGAATCTATAAGAGTCCCTAGAAAAGGAACCCTTGTGAGTGGTAACAGAGAACTCTTTTCCACGTTCACTTTCCACCCATGCGACCTCAGAAATGCTAGAACTATCTCTGTATGAGACTTTGCATTCTGAAAACTTGACGCTTGTATCAGAATGTCGTCTAGGTACGGAGCCACTGCTATGCCTCGTGGTCTTAGTACCGCCAGAAGTGAGCCCAGAACCTTCGTAAAAATTCTCGGGGCCGTGGCTAAGCCGAAGGGAAGAGCTACAAACTGGTAATGCCTGTCTAGAAAGGCAAACCTTAGGTACCGATAATGATCTTTGTGAATCGGTATGTGAAGGTAAGCATCCTTTAAGTCCACTGTGGTCATATATTGACCCTCTTGGATCATGGGTAGGATGGTTCGAATGGTTTCCATCTTGAACGATGGTACCCTTAGGAATTTGTTTAAGATCTTTAAGTCCAAGATTGGTCTGAAGGTTCCCTCTTTTTTGGGAACCACAAATAGATTTGAGTAAAATCCTTGTCCCTGTTCCGATCGCGGAACTGAGTGGATCACTCCCATGATTAAGAGGTCTTGTACACATTGTAGAAATGCCTCTCTCTTTACTAGGTTTGTTGATAACCTCGACAGATGGAACCTCCCTTGTGGAGGAGAGGTTTTGAAATCCAGAAGGTATCCCTGAGATATAATCTTCAACGTCCAGGGATCCTGCACATCTCTTGCCCAAGCCTGGGCAAAGAGAGAAAGTCTGCCCCCCACTAAATCCGTCTCCGGATAGGGGGCCCTGTCTTCATGCTGTCTTAGGGGCGGGAGTAGGCTTTCTGGCCTGCTTGCCCTTGTTCCATGACTGGTTGCCTTTCCAACCCTGTCTGTAACGAGCAGTAGTTCCTTCCTGTTTTGGAGAGGAGGAAGTTGATGCTGCTCCTGCCTTGAAGTTACGAAAGGCACGAAAATTAGACTGTTTGGCCTTCGGTTTGGCCCTGTCCTGAGGAAGGGCGTGGCCTTTACCTCCCGTAATGTCAGCAATAATTTCCTTCAAGCCGGGCCCGAATAAGGTCTGCCCTTTGAAAGGAATGTTAGGTAGCTTAGACTTGGAAGTTACATCCGCTGACCAGGATTTAAGCCAGAGCGCTCTGCGCGCCTGTATGGCGAATCCAGAATTTTTAGCCGTAAGTTTGGTTAGATGTACTACGGCATCTGAAACAAACGCATTAGCTTGCTTAAGGGTTCTAACTTTGCTCAAAGCCTCATCCAATGGCTCTGTGCGAATCGCCTCTTCCAGAGACTCAAACCAGAATGCCGCTGCAGCCGTGACAGGCGCAATGCATGCAAGAGGCTGCAAAATAAAACCCTGTTGAACAAACATTTTCTTAAGATAACCCTCTAATTTTTTATCCATTGGATCTGAAAAAGCACAGCTATCCTCCACCGGGATAGTGGTACGCTTGGCTAAAGTAGAAACTGCTCCCTCCACCTTAGGGACCGTCTGCCATAAGTCTTGCGTGGTGGCGTCTATAGGAAACATTTTTCTGAATATCGGGGGAGGGGAAAAAGGCACACCGGGTCTATCCCACTCCTTACTAATAATTTCTGTAAGTCTTTTTGGTATAGGAAAGACGTCAGTACACACCGGTACCGCATAGTATCTATCCAACCTACACAATTTCTCTGGGATTGCCACCGTGTCGCAATCATTCAGAGCCGCTAATACCTCCCCTAGTAACACACGGAGGTTCTCAAGCTTAAATTTAAAATTTGAAATTTTTGAATCCGGTCTCCCCGGATCAGAACCGTCACCGACAGAATGAAGCTCACCGTCCTCATGTTCTGCAAATTGTGACGCAGTATCAGACATGGCTCTCGTGTCATCAGCGCGCTCTGTCCTTAACCCAGAGCTATCGCGCTTGCCCCTCAATTCGGGCATATTATATAATACTTCTTTCATAACATTAGCCATATCATGTAAAGTGATTTGTAAGGGCCTAGATGTACTTTGCGTCTCAATCTTACGCATCTCCCGAGCGGGAGACGCAGGTACTGACACGTGAGGAGAGTTAGGCGGCATAACTTCCCCCTCGTTGTCTGGTGATAGTTTCTCTATCGGTACAGATTGACTTTTATTCAAAGCAATATCAATACAATTGGTACACATCGTTCTATTGGGCTCCACATTGGCTTTTGAACATGATGAACAAACAGTTTCCTCTGAATCAGACATGTTTAAAACAGACTTAGCAAAGAAACTAGCAAGCTTGGAAATCACTTTCAATAAGTTTACAAGCAATATAAAAAACGCTGCAGCGCTTCAAAAATACAGATATAATTAAACAATTCTTAACAAGAAGTGTATTATTAGCAGAGGATTGCACCCATTAGCAAAAGGATGATTAACCCCTCAATACCCAAAACGGATAAAACGGATATCAATTAAGATTTAACGCTTTTAATCACAGTCAAACACACTGTCACAGATCTGCTGTGACTGATTACCTCCCTCAAAAATGAATTTTGCAGACCCCTGAGCTCTCTAGAGACGTCCTGGATCAAGGAGGAAGAAGCAGGAAGACTGTGCTAGAATTTTAACTGCGCAACAAGGCGCTAAAACAAGGTCCCTCCCACTCCTATTACAACAGTGGGAGCCCTGATATAACGGTTTCCATGCAGAAAATATATGTTAGCCATGTGGAAAAAAATCATGCCCAAAGAGAATTATCACCAAAGTACCTCACAAAAACGAATAACATGCCAGTAAACGTTTTATTAAAAAACAACATTTTCCAATGTCATGCAAAGTTATCACTAAGCCTGCTACCAGTCGCTAGCACTGCAGATAAGGCTTAAGTATTATTTCAGTTTTAACAGTATTTTCTCAGTCAAATTCTAGTCCCTAGAAAATAACTCGACTGCGCATACATTTATCAGCCTGATACCAGTCGCCACTACTGCATTTAAGGCTGTACTTACATCATACGGTAACAGCAGTATTTTCTTAGTCAATTCCATTCCCAGAAAATAATGTACTGCACATACGTCATTTGCGGAGGACCCCGCATGCTATTCCCAGTTTCTGAAGTTACCCCACTCCTCAGAATGTCGAGAACAGCCAGTGGATCTTAGTTACGCCTGCTAAGATCATAGAAAAAAACGCAGGCAGTTTCTTCTTCCAAATACTGCCTGAGATAGAAAAACAGCACACTCCGGTGCCATTTAAAATAACAAACTTTTGATTGAAGAATAGTTAAGTAAAAACTCCAGCTCCTCTCGCGACCTCCTTCTTTGTTGAGGGTTGCAAGAGAACAGATTTGCAAGGCTGCAACTTGGTCTTCACTTCATACTTTTTCCAAATTTTACAAATTTGACACTTTCGCTTCTTCGGAGGCTGGTTTTGGGAGAAAGGTTCTACAGGCAGTGGTTCCTTCTGTTTAATGTTCCTGCCTTGTCCCTCCCATCATCCGTGTACTTAGCTTTGGTATTGGTATCCCATAAGTAATGGATGACCCGTGGACTGAACACACTTAACAAGAGAAAACATAATTTATGCTTACCTGATAAATTTATTTCTCTTGTAGTGTGTTCAGTCCACGGCCCGCCCTGTCTTTTTAAGGCAGGTTCTAAATTTTAAAATTATAACTCCAGTCACCACTGCACCTTATAGTTTCTCCTTTCTCGTCTTGTTTCGGTCGAATGACTGGATATGACATGTGAGGGGAGGAGCTATATAGCAGCTCTGCTTGGGTGATCCTCTTGCAACTTCCTGTTGGGAAGGAGAATATATCCCATAAGTAATGGATGACCCGTGGACTGAACACACTTAACGAGAGAAAATGTCTCGTTTTTAAGATCAGCTGCTGAGAATCTGCTCAACAGAACACAGCAGAGATTTTATAATTAAAGAATTATATAATTACAATTAATATAGTGTGGCACTGTCTGAAACAGCTTTGAGCAATCAGCAATATCCTTAAAATCTGACCTAAAACCATTCATACCCCATGACCCAAAGTGGAAGCCAATGAATAACCTATTATCAATTCATTTTCCAAATTTCCCGAATGCAAAAGCCTAAATTAAAAACACATTGATAAAAATATTTTTACCTCCTTTAACTTCACTTGGTACATTAAGTGCTTCTGCAGAATCATCAGCTTTTTTACTCTCGGTAGCTTCACCCAGTTCATTATCCTCTTCTTGCCAAACTCTGTTATTCTTTAGAAAGAAAAACAGAATTATAAATAAATTGTGTTTTACACAGATAGTTGTGGAAATGGAAAATATGAAGTCCAGGAAGGCAAAGTATAATAGAAGAGCGAGGAATGAGGCTGTTTTTAGACTATAAAACTAATAAACCACTATTAAAACCTTATTCATTAGCAAATTATATTTATTCTGGCCTTGCAAGCTATCATGGTACCCTTGATACAAAAGGCCAGATTTATTATACGTCATTTATCAACCATTCTGATCATTTCTTAAAGTGACAGTGCACCCTGTCTTTAATTTGTTCCTAACTTTCCATTTTACCTGCTGAAATGCATTAAATTGTTTACAAATAGTTACTTTAACTTTATGTCAGCATCTGAAAACAAAATTTATGCTTACCAGATAAATTTCTTATTTTCCTGGCAGGGTGAGTCCACGACTAAAAATGTAGTAATAAAAAAGGTGCATTGCTCACATTCAGGAGTCACAGCTTTGCAGACCGGAAAACGCTGGGGTAGGGGTTGAAAAAGTGCAGTCAGTGTACATCACTGTTTGAAGATAACAGCCTGATGTGGAGCAGCTCTGCAAAGCACTATCAGTTCTTGCATGTGTCCTGCTCTACCTGCAGACATGCTGCATTTTCTGCAATGACATCTCAGATCAAAAGATGTTCTGCCTTGGGGCCTATTTGTACAATACAATAGTGAATTAAACATATCAATAATATACCCACAATCCCCCACCTCCTATAGGTGAAAGATATATATATATATATATATATATATATATATATATATACATATATATATATACATTGTTTAAAGTATATTTATTGTACAGCATAATGTTACAATATGTATGTAAACGTGATTGTAGTAATCTTATGACTTATTTTATTATTGCAATTGTTCGTTCTCAATATTCAAATTTACAGTACATTATGTTGAGAATGCGCATTCATAATCACAATATTCATATTTCATAATATTGCGATTTGCTCAAAAGTGTTTTAGTGTATTTTTCCTGCCAGGAAAGAAAGGAATTTATTTTGTTTTCTTTACATAGGGCAGTGAGAGTCCACGACTTTATTCCTTACTGTTGGGAAAAAGAAAGGGCTTTGAATAAAAGTCCTTCCTTAGAGGCTATTTAAAGGAAGAGTTTGACCAGAAGGGCAAACCGCAGAAAATAGAATGTGATATACACGCGTCCTCCAGAACTATTGTAGTCCTGAATTGACCCTCCTAAAACAAATGAGAATAAAAGGAAGTCTCCATTTTGAAAGACCATGAAAAAAATTAGACCCTCTAAGTCTAAAAAAGGAAAAAAAAAATCCCTCTTGCTTGAGAACCGCAAACAGGATGAAAAAGATCCTAGACCTTGATCCGCCAGAAAAACTGGACAACTTCTAAAGAGGCGAGATTTTTTAATAAAGCCTCTCCGACCTGTAAATACTCTTAACAGGAGAAATCAACCTCAGAGAGGACACAAGAAGAATACTATCCCGGAAACCTGAGATACTACTTCCACTGGCCAAAAGGAATATGGACAAGGTAAACCCAAGCCTGCTGAAAGAAAGAAAACCTTCCCCTTACTTGATCCATGCTTGGACCGGGGGCGGACCCATCAATAAGATATAAACTCAAAGGAAGGATACTAAACTACAAGGAGAGGATTGGTGCCCCTATCCCAAGGCATAGTAGACCGGCATGAGGTCAAAACCAGCTCATAAATAAAAAAGTAAGAGAAAAGAGACATCCAGCGCCAGCAGCTAGATACAAACCAACAATCTATGAGCAACAAGGCTAATCACTGGGATCCATAAGCCTGTTCCCAATATAGGTAGCAAACCGTAAAGTTACGAAGCTAAGACTGAACCACTGAGCTATTTGAGCAGTACCCCAGCAACCCTAGGGACTACACTTCTAGTCCTGAGGAAGGAGGGCTCCATTTCCACAAAGAAAAACAGACCGCCAAACCAGGACCAACTCTTAGATCTGGATAAAAAAAAAGCCAGCTGTAGCCACTGGCCCCGCGATAAAAATAAAATATATCAAAATATAAATAAAAAAAATATATAAAACATATCATAAACTGGAAACCATGCGGTTTGCAGAATGTGTAATTGTCATCACATATAATGGAAAAAAACACTATAATAGTCATATAAATGATAACACAGAAAACTATAGATTAGTGTCCCAAGGAACACTAAGAGACCAAGTATGATAGCAGAAACCATACATCACACACAATAGAAGAATCACCTCCCTATGAGGTGAAAGTTGTGTCAATAAGACACTAAAAGTATGATACCTGGACCATACAAGTTGAAACAGGATCCTTACATAAAAAAGGATAATAAACAAGCAATGGAAAACAAGAAGCCTGAATGCAAACCACACAGAAAGGACGCCCCTGGTGACTCCATTGCTGAGCTCTGTCCGGGATTGAACCCGGAACTCCAGGTTTAGAATCCAGTATGCTCTGTCTGTAGCACTGGTAAGCCTACCGCACCTGGTGTTCCTAGGCGGACTCCCATCCAGGTACTGACCAAGCCTCGCCCCTGCTTAACTTCCGAGATCAGACAGGATCGGGTGCATTCAGGGCAGAGTGGCGGTGGACAGGTTTAGCAGATAGTACTTCTCATAAGAGAGATAACTAAAAATATGGCATATAATATATATGCTATGTATAATAAAAATTTGAATCGTATCAGTGACTTAAGGCACTTAAATAACGAAGAGTCTTACATGCTACCAACTGAACAGTAATCTCTTGCTATGAAAGAAATTAAAAGCATGAAGCATACACATTATAAATATCTTAAATAATATATTAACTTTGTTGACATTGAACTACCAGCAAAAGGCGGTCATGCCAGTAAAACAAAATGTGTATGAAAAACAACCTATATCAAATCAGACAAAAAAGATGTCACAGAAATGAATAGACTTTAAAGCCCCATCAAATGAAGAAGAAAAAAAGACGACTCAGGAGATGTAGGGCACCTCAAAATGATAAGGATTTCAATTTGTAGTCCTATAAATAAAATAGGATTAATATCCTAGTGTGATAAAAAAAACTAGGAATCAAAGTCTGAGACATGAATCATACAGTCACAGAAATATAATAAATCTCACCTAAATATGGGAGACAAAAATAGATATCTAAAATAAAACATAGAAATAAATATATTAGTGTCTGAAAAACACCAACAAATAGAGCAAGAGACATGAAAAACAGCATAAATATCACTTCAATATAAAACTTACTGGATAGTATTTCTAAAAACATAGAAATAACAATTTTAGTATTTAGCGCTGCAGTATCTGAAGGCGCTCCACAAATAACTAATAAAAATTAGTATAATTGTCCTAAAACACTAATAAGTGAAGTATGACACATTGAACCTATACAAGTCACTGAAATAAAACACCATTTATAAAGAAGTAACTGTAACAGAGCAGTAATCTCCTAAGGAAGAGATTGATAAAGCCCGCAAACTGAATAGATAAAAGAAGGTTCCTCAGGGAAATATGGCTAAAAACAAATGAGCCTGCCTTAACCTTTAGTACCCACTAGTGGAGGTAAAAACTAGGTAAATACAGCACTGAAAGGAGAAAAAACATCCTGAAAATAAATACTGTAGGGCAAACTTCTGATTGTAAATAAAAACAATCTCCAACATCCCTTTTATTCCTCATTCTCCCTGTGACAATAGTCATACATATGCAAGTAAACACACACGAGAGCAGGGCCGGACAAGGAAATCAGAACGGCCCTGCAAATTTGTATAGACCGACCCAGCCCCGCCCCTCCAGCCACGCCCCCTCCAGCCCAGCCAACAATGCTCTCACTGGCTTTCCCCTCCCACCTGGACAAAAAGCCCAAGTGTCATGGCACTGTAAAAGCCTGCATATTAAAGGACCAGTCAATGCAGTAGATTTGCATAATCAATAAATGCATGATAAGAAGACAATGCAATAGCACTTTATTTGAACTTCAAATGATTTGTAGATTTTTGTTAAATAAATTGCAAAGTTATGTCTATTTCCACTGCCCCTGTATCATGTGACAGCCATCACCCAATCACAAATGCATATACGTATATGCAGTGAATTCTTGCACATGCCCAGTAGGAGTTTGTGACTCAAAAAGTGTAATTATAAAAATACTGTGCACATTTTGATAATTGAAGTAAATTGGAAAGTTGTTTAAAATTGCATGCTGTATCTGAATCTTGAAGTTTAATTTTGACTTGAGTGTCCCTTTAAACAACAACCACATGTTTGTCCTAAAAACCCAGCACCAACATTCAGTAATTTAAAAAAAAAAAATCTAAACAAAACCCCAAAAAGTGAAATATGCTATCATTCATGCAAAGAAAGAATAGTGGTTGTTTATCCAGATTTAGAATGAAAGAAAAGTGGAGGCCTCATACCGCTTCGGTTTTGCAAGTTTTCACTTCACTCCAGAACAAAACTCTGTCTTACCTTAAGAGGCTTGTACGGCAGCGTTTTCTTTTCCGCCCTGTAGCAATGTGTCGCTGGTCTAGAACACAGAATCTGTAAAAAGGGCTGTTGGGAGAGTCCTAAAGCCTGCACTTGCAGTATAATGTGGAAATATGGGTCACAGATTTGGACAGAACAGAGCAGCAGCGCGGGGTCACGTGACGTAGAGTGATGATGTCACTGACCCCAGAGTCGATTCTGATTTCCACTGCATCGATGCAGCAACATTCAAGGCTGTATCAGGATGGGCCCTATTTGCAAGCAAAGGCTTGGAGCTGCTGCTCCAATAGTCTCTACGCTACTCTGGCCGCGACCGCGATCATTGCGAATGTGTCAATGGAAGTTCCGCCCCTGCCTAGCAACTAGCAAATTGTGTGATGCTCATGCATCATGCTGGGACTGGAAGGCGGTCAGATGGAGTCTGAGCATCTGTCACCTATCTATGCAGCCAAGCTGTCAGCTGAGCACGCACTGTGACTGCGGTGGCTGTGAATGAGCCTGTCCGTCTGTGTGCAGTGCTGCTTGCGGCTCTGACTGCAGCTGCGCTCCCTCACAAAACTGTGCTAGCGCAAGCAACTTAGCAGTGCTAAGTGGCTTGCTTGCAAATTGTTGCTCTCTGACTCTCTCCACTGCAGCTGAGCAGCCTCCGCCGGCCGGCAGCCCACCAGTATTTTTCACGGTATCCCGGCGGCCCAATCCGGCACTGCATTAGAGAGACACTATAGAAAAAGGCAGAATACAAAGCATATAGCTAGAAGGATCTTAAAAAAGAAATTGAGAAAATTCCCTGTAAAAATAAGACCACAGTCTTACAAGATCCCACAGGAAGGAACGCACCCTCTGCATAAGTAGCGTAGAGAAAGGCGCCCAAAAACCTTAAAAACGTGAAATAACACTGATCCCCTGAAGAAAACCTCCACAGGGGTGCGCCATCTTCAAGATATAAGCTGAAGCGCAAAACCGCATTAAAAAAAACAATGGCGACAAAACAAACAGCCCCACATATAATTATGCCAAGATGGCAAAAACCAAACTCAAGTACCTACACCAGCACCTTCCGGAGACAACTAGGCTGAGGGTCATTTAGCGAAACTGCTAAAGTGTATTGCAGTCCAACTAGACATAACCATAATCCTAATGCACATACCTCTAGAGGCAGACAAGCGTGCGTAAAAGCAGACTGCAGCACTTATATGTTCCTGTGTCACAAAATACCAGCAAGAAACTAGAGAGCTGATTTGACTTATGAAAAACATAATTTATGCTTACCTGATAAATATATTTCTCTTGTGATGTATCGAGTCCACGGATTCATCCATACTTGTGGGATATTCTCCTTCCCTACAGGAAGTGGCAAAGAGAGCCTCCACAGCAGAGCTGTCTATATAGCTCCTCCCTTAGCTCCACCCCTCAGTCATTCGACCGAGGGCTAGGAAGAAAAAGGATAAACTATACGGTGCAGTGGTGACAAAAATATATTGCCTGTCTTAATAAACAGGACGGCCGTGGACTCGATACATCACAAGAGAAATAAATTTATCAGGTAAGCAGAAATTATGTTTTCTCTTGTAAGATGTATCAAGTCCACGGATTGATCCATACTTTTGGGATACCAATACCAAAGCTTTAGGACACGGATAAAGGGAGGGACAAGACAGGCACCACTGCTTGTAAAACCTTTCTCCTAAAAATAGCCTCCGAAGAAGCAAAAGTATTGAATTTGTAAAATTTGGAAAAAGTATGAAGCGAAGACCAAGTCGCCGCCTTACAAATCTGTTCAACAGAAGCCTCATTTTTAAAAGCCCATGTGGAAGCCACTGCTCTAGTAGAATGAGCAGTAATTCTTTCAGGAGGCTGATGTCCAGCAGTCTCATAAGCCAAACGGATTATGCTTTTCAGCCAAAAGGAAAGAGAGGTAGCCGTAGCCTTTTGACCTCTCCGTTTACCAGAACAAACAAACAACAATGAAGATGTTTGACGGAAATCTTTAGTTGCTTGTAAGTAGAACTTTAAAGCACGAACCACATCAAGATTGTGCAACAGATGTTCCTTCTTTGATGAAGGATTAGGACACAGTGAAGGAACAACAATCTCCTGATTGATATTCAAATTAGAAACAACCTTAGGAAGAAACCCAGGTTTGGTACGCAAAACCACCTTATCTGCATGAAAAACAAGGTAAGGTGAGTCACACTGTAAAGCAGATAACTCAAACTCTTCGAGCCGAAGAGATAGCTACTAAAAACAAAACTTTCCAAGATAGAAGCTTAATATCTATGGAATGCATAGGCTCAAACTGAACCCCTTGAAGAACTTTAAGAACTAAGTTTAGGCTCCATGGTGGAGCAACAGGTTTAAATACAGGCTTGATACTGACCAAGGCCTGACTAAATGCTTGAACGTCTGGGACATCTGCCAGACGTTTGTGTAAAAGAATAGACAAAGCAGATATTTGTCCTTTTAAGGAACTAGCTGATAATCCCTTCTCCAATCCTTCTTTGAGAAAGGACAATATTCTAGGAATCCTAATGTTACTCCATGAGAAACCCTTGGATTCACACCAATAAAAATATTTGCGCCAATCTTATGATAAATCTTCCTTGTGACAGGCTTTCTAGCTTGAATCAGGGTATCAATGACCGACTCAGAGAAACCACGCTTTGATAGAATCAGGCGTTCAATCTCCAAGCAGTCAGACGCAGAGAAATTAGATTTGGATGCGTGAATGGACCTTGGATTAGAAGGTCCTGCCTCATTGGCAGAGTCCACGGTGGAACCTATGACATGTCCACTAGGTCTGCATACCAAGTCCTGCGTGGCCATGCTTGATTCTGGCAACCAGACGTGGGAGTAAAGGAAACAGTGGAAATATATAGGCCAGATTGAAGGACCAGGGCACTGCTAGAGCATCTATCAGTACCGCCTGGGAATCCCGGTACCTGGACCCGTAACAAGGAAGTTTGGCATTCTGACGGGACGCCATCAGATCCAATTCTGGTGTGCCCCATAGCTGGGTCAGCTGGGCAAATACCTCCGGATGGAGCTCCCACTCCCCCGGATGAAAAGTCTGACGACTTAGGAAATCCGCCTCCCAGTTCTCTACTCCTGGAATATGGATTGCTGAGAGATGGCAAGAGTGACCCTCCGCCCATCGGATTATTTTGGTTAATTCCTTCATCGCTAGAGAACTCCGTGTTCCTCCTTGATGATTGATATAAGCTACAGTCGTGATGTTGTCCAAATGAAATCTGATTAATTTGGCCGCAGCAAGCTGAGGCCACGCCTGAAGTGCATTGAAAATCGCTCTCAGTTCTAGAATGTTTATCGGGAGGAAAGTTTCCTCCTAAGACCATAAGCCCTGTGCTTTCAGGGAGTTCCGGACTGCACCCCAGCCTAGCAGGCTGGCATCTGTCGTTACTATGAGCCACTCTGGCCTGCGGAAACACATTCCCTGAGACAGGTGGTCCTGAGACAACCACCAGAGAAGAGAATCTCTGGTCTCCTGGTCCAGATGCAGTTGAGGAGATAAATCTGCATAATCCCCATTCCACTGTTTGAGCATGCATAGTTGCAGTGGTCTGAGGTGTAGGCGGGCAAAAAGAACTATGTCCATTGCCGCTACCATGAGTCCGATTACCTCCATACACCGAGCCACTGATGGCCGAGGAATGGAATGAAGAGCTCGGCAAGTGGATAAGAGTTTTGATTTTCTGACCTCCGTCGGAAATATTTTCATTTCTACCGAGTCTATCAGAGTTCCTAGGAAGGAAAAGAGAACTCTTTTTTATGTTCACCTTCCACCCGTGAGATCTCAGAAAAGCCAACACGATGTCCGTGTGAGACTTGGCTAGTTGGTAAGTCGACGCCTGAATTAAGGTGTTGTCTAGATAAGGCGCCACTGCTATGCCCCGCGGCCTTAGCATCGCCAAAAGGGACCTTAGCACTTTTGTGAAAACTCTGGGACTCGTGGCCAACCCGAAGGGCCACGAACTGGTAATGCCTGTCCAGAAAGGCAAACCTGAGGAATTGATGATGATCTCTGTGAATAGGAATGTGTAGATACACATCCTTTAAGTCAACGGTAGTCATATATTGACCCTCCTGGATCATTGGTAGAATGGTCCGAATGGTCTCCATCTTGAATGATGGTAATCTGAGGAATTTGTTTAGAATTTTGAGATCCAAGATTGGTCTGAAAGTTCCCTCTTTTTTGGGAACCACAAACAGGTTTGAGTAAAACCCTAGCCCTTGTTCCTCTTTTGCAACTGGGCGGATCACTCCCATGGTATGTAGGTCTTCTACACAGCGTAAGAACGCCTCTCTCTTTGTCTGGTTTGCAGACAATTGAGAAATGTGAAATCTCCCCCTTGGGGGGGAGTCTTTGAAGTCCAGAAAATATCCCTGGGACACAATTTCTAAAGCCCAGGAATCGTGAACATCTCTTGCCTGAGCAAAGAGAGAGAGTCTGCCCCCTACTAGATCCGGTCCCGGATCGGGGGCTACCCCTTCATGCTGTCTTAGAGGCAGCTGCAGGCTTCTTGGCCTGTTTACCCTTGTTCCAAGCCTGGTTAGGTCTCCAGACTGACTTGGATTGGGCAAAATTCCCCTCTTGCTTTGCAGCAGAGGAAGCTGAAGCGGGACCACCCTTGAAGTTCCGAAAGGAACGAAAATTATTTTGTTTGGTCCTCATTTTATTTGTTTTATCCTGAGGGAGGGCATGGCCTTTCCCTCCAGTGATGTCTGAAATAATCTCTTTCAGTTCAGGCCCGAATAGGGTCTTTCCTTTGAAAGGAATGTTCAAAAGTTTAGATTTTGATGACACATCAGCAGACCAGGACTTAAGCCATAACGCCCTGCGTGCTAAAATGGCAAAACCTGAATTCTTTGCCGCTAATTTAGCCAGTTGGAAAGCGGCATCTGTAATGAAAGAACAAAAATTTTCTTCAGGAGACCCTCTAATTTTTTATCCATAGGATCTTTGAAAGCACAACTGTCTTCGATAGGTATAATTGTACGTTTAGAAAGAGTAGAAATAGCTCCCTCCACCTTAGGGACCGTCTGCCACGAGTCCCTTATGGTGTCAGATATGGGAAACATTTTCTTAAAAACAGGAGGGGGAGCGAACGGAATACCTGGTCTATCCCACTCCTTAGTAACAATATTCACAATTCTCTTAGTGACTGGAAAAACATCATTGTAAACAGGAACCTCTAAGTATTTGTCCATTTTACATAATTTCTCTGGGACCACTATAGGGTCACAATCATCTAGAGTCGCTAATACCTCCCTGAGCAATAAGCAGAGGTGTTCAAGCTTAAATTTAAAGGCCGTCATATCAGAATCTGTCTGAGGGAGAGTCTTTCCTGAATCAGAAATTTCTCCCTCAGATAACAAATCCCTTACCCCTACTTCAGAACATTGTGAGGGTATATCGGATACGGCTACTAAAGCGTCAGACGGCTCAGTATTTGTTCTTAACCCAGAGCTGTCACGCTTTCCTTGTAAACCAGGCAGTTTAGATAAAACCTCTGTGAGGGTTGTATTCATAACTGTGGCCATGTCTTGTAAAGTAAATGAATTCGACGCACTAGAGGCACTTGTGCGGGCGTTACTGGTTGTGAAACTTGGGGAGAGCTAGATGGCAAACCCTCATTCTCCTCTGTCGCAATATTTTTAAGTGCTAAAATATGCACAAGGATTTTCCTTGATGTCAGACATGTTAAACAGTCTAGTAATGCAATAAGCAAGCTTGGAGAACACTTTAATCAAAGCAAATAAAACTTAGAAAAAAACGGTACTGTGCCTTTAAGAGAGAAAAAGCTGCACAAACTCTGTAAAACAGTGTAAAAAAGCAGTAAACTCAACAAAATTTTTACAGTAGCATCATAAAGCCTTAGTAACTTTGCACAGCTATGCAAATAAACAATTAACCCCTTAATGTAAAAACCGGATTGACAAAACGTCAAATACCGGTAAAAAAACGTTCAGCACCTTGCGACAACTCTGCTGTTGCACCTACCTGCCCATTGGGAACGATTTGTGAGGAAAAAAAACTTCTTTAAAGCCCTTCAAACACAGCAGGAACCTCTGGAGAAGCAGCTGGATGTCTCTGAGGAAAAGAAACTGCACAACTGAGGCGCGAAAATAGGCCCCTCCCACCTCACTCGATGTTATGGGGCCTAAAAGAAACACAACAGAGTGTTTCTCAAACTAACCATGTGGGTTAATAACCATTAAACAAGCCACAAAGACCCCTTAAAGTCCCTCAAAAAATGTTATATTTGCCATAAAAACAAACGTTTTTTCCTATCAGTGTCACCAGTAACTAATAAGCCCTTTATGTAAGCTGGGATTCCTACTAAGTATCTTAATACAGCTTACCCTTCCCTCATGGGGATATTGCCAGCCTTTTCTAGAATTATCACAGTCTGTCTAGAAAAAAATAGACTGAACATACCTCAATGCAGTTTAGCCTGCAAACCGTTCCCCCAACTGAAGTTTTCCTGTACTCTTCAGCCTTTGTGAGAACAGCAGTGGATCTTAGTTACAAAGTGCCAAGATCATCATCCTCCTTGCAGAAATCTTCATCCCCTTTCTGCCAGAGAGTAAATAGTACACACCGGTACCATTTAAAATAAAAAACTTTAGCTTGAGAAAATAAAAACTAACATTTTTTTTCACCACACTCACTTTACCCTTCCTAGTTACTTAGAGTAGGCAAAGAGAATAACTGGGGGGTGGAGCTAAGGGAGGAGCTATATAGACAGCTCTGCTGTGGGTGCTCTCTTTGCCACTTCCTGTAGGGAAGGAGAATATCCCACAAGTATGGATGAATCCGTGGACTCGATACATCTTACAAGAGAAATATGATTTTTAAAAGCTATTACTCTAGTACTAGGGGTCCAAGTCAAAAAATGATTTAGAAGATTATAAATGACTCCTAAGACACACTAGGAATCTGGTAATGCACAAAGTTACAATGTCCTAAGGGTTAGAAAAAACATAATTTATGTAAGAACTTACCTGATAAATTCATTTCTTTCATATTAGCAAGAGTCCATGAGCTAGTGACGTATGGGATATACATTCCTACCAGGAGGGGCAAAGTTTCCCAAACCTCAAAATGCCTATAAATACACCCCTCACCACACCCACAATTCAGTTTAACGAATAGCCAAGAAGTGGGGTGATAAAAAAGTGCGAAAGCATATAAAATAAGGAATTGGAATAATTGTGCTTTATACAAAATCATAACCACCACAAAAAAAGGGCGGGCCTCATGGACTCTTGCTAATATGAAAGAAATGAATTTATCAGGTAAGTTCTTACATAAATTATGTTTTCTTTCATGTAATTAGCAAGAGTCCATGAGCTAGTGATGTATGGGATAATGATTACCCAAGATGTGGATCTTTCCACACAAGAGTCACTAGAGAGGGAGGGATAAAATAAAGACAGCCAATTCCTGCTGAAAATAATCCACACCCAAAATAAAGTTTAACAAAAAACATAAGCAGAAGATTCAAACTGAAACCGCTGCCTGAAGTACTTTTCTACCAAAAACTGCTTCAGAAGAAGAAAATACATCAAAATGGTAGAATTTAGTAAAAGTATGCAAAGAGGACCAAGTTGCTGCTTTGCAAATCTGATCAACCGAAGCTTCATTCCTAAACGCCCAGGAAGTAGAAACTGACCTAGTAGAATGAGCTGTAATTCTCTGAGGCGGAGTTTTACCCGACTCAACATAGGCAAGATGAATTAAAGATTTCAACCAAGATGCCAAAGAAATGGCAGAAGCTTTCTGGCCTTTTCTAGAACCGGAAAAGATAACAAATAGACTAGAAGTCTTTCTGAAAGATTTAGTAGCTTCAACATAATATTTCAAAGCTCTAACAACATCCAAAGAATGCAACGATTTCTCCTTAGAATTCTTAGGATTAGGACATAATGAAGGAACCACAATTTCTCTACTAATGTTGTTGGAATTCACAACTTTAGGTAAAAATTCAAAAGAAGTTCGCAACACCGCCTTATCCTGATGAAAAATCAGAAAAGGAGACTCACAAGAAAGAGCAGATAATTCAGAAACTCTTCTGGCAGAAGAGATGGCCAAAAGGAACAAAACTTTCCAAGAAAGTAATTTAATGTCCAATGAATGCATAGGTTCAAACGGAGGAGCTTGAAGAGCCCCCAGAACCAAATTCAAACTCCAAGGAGGAGAAATTGACTTAATGACAGGTTTTATACGAACCAAAGCTTGTACAAAACAATGAATATCAGGAAGAATAGCAATCTTTCTGTGAAAAAGAACAGAAAGAGCAGAGATTTGTCCTTTCAAGGAACTTGCGGACAAACCTTTATCTAAACCATCCTGAAGAAACTGTAAAATTCTCGGAATTCTGAAAGAATGCCAAGAAAAATGATGAGAAAGACACCAAGAAATATAAGTCTTCCAGACTCTATAATATATCTCTCTAGATACAGATTTACGAGCCTGTAACATAGTATTAATCACAGCGTCAGAGAAACCTCTTTGACGAAGAATCAAGCGTTCAATCTCCATACCTTTAAATTTAAGGATTTCAGATCCTGATGGAAAAAAGGACCTTGTGACAGAAGGTCTGGTCTTAACGGAAGAGTCCACGGTTGGCAAGAGGCCATCCGGACAAGATCCGCATACCAAAACCTGTGAGGCCATGCCGGAGCTACCAGCAGAACAAACGAGCATTCCTTCAGAATCTTGGAGATTACTCTTGGAAGAAGAACTAGGGGCGGAAAGATATAGGCAGGATGATAATTCCAAGGAAGTGATAATGCATCCACTGCCTCCGCCTGAGGATCCCGGGATCTGGACAGATACCTGGGAAGTTTCTTGTTTAGATGGGACGCCATCAAATCTATTTCTGGAAGTTCCCACATTTGAACGATCTGAAGAAATACCTCTGGGTGAAGAGACCATTCGCCCGGATGCAACGTTTGGCGACTGAGATAATCCGCTTCCCAATTGTCTACACCTGGGATATGAACCGCAGAGATTAGACAGGAGCTGGATTCCGCCCAAACCAAAATTCGAGATACTTCTTTCATAGCCAGAGGACTGTGAGTTCCTCCTTGATGATTGATGTATGCCACAGTTGTGACATTGTCTGTCTGAAAACAAATGAACGATTCTCTCTTCAGAAGAGGCCAAAACTGAAGAGCTCTGAAAATTGCACGGAGTTCCAAAATATTGATCGGTAATCTCACCTCCTGAGATTCCCAAACTCCTTGTGCCGTCAGAGATCCCCACACAGCTCCCCAACCTGTGAGACTTGCATCTGTTGAAATTACAGTCCAGGTCGGAAGCACAAAAGAAGCCCCCTGAATTAAACGATGGTGATCTGTCCACCACGTTAGAGAGTGTCGAACAATCGGTTTTAAAGATATTAATTGAGATATCTTTGTGTAATCCTTGCACCATTGATTCAGCATACAAAGCTGAAGAGGTCGCATGTGAAAACGAGCAAAGGGGATCGCGTCCGATGCAGCAGTCATAAGACCTAGAATTTCCATGCATAAGGCTACCGAAGGGAATGATTGTGACTGAAGGTTTCGACAAGCTGCCATCAGTTTTAGACGCCTCTTGTCTGTTAAAGACAGAGTCATGGACACTGAATCTATTTGGAAACCCAGAAAGGTTACCCTTGACTGAGGAATCAATGAACTTTTTGGTAAATTGATCCTCCAACCATGATCTTGAAGAAACAACACAAGTCGATTCGTATGAAATTCTGCTAAATGTAAAGACTGAGCAAGTACCAAGATATCGTCCAAATAAGGAAATACCACAATACCCTGTTCTCTGATTACAGACAGAAGGGCACCGAGAACCTTTGTGAAAATTCTTGGAGCTGTAGCAAGGCCAAACGGCAGAGCCACAAACTGGTAATGCTTGTCCAGAAAAGAGAATCTCAGGAACCGATAATGATCCGGATGAATCGGAATATGCAGATATGCATCCTGTAAATCTATTGTGGACATATAATTCCCTTGCTGAACAAAAGGCAAAATAGTCCTTACAGTTACCATCTTGAACGTTGGTATCCTTACATAACGATTCAATATTTTTAGATCCAGAACTGGTCTGAAGGAATTCTCCTTCTTTGGTACAATGAAGAGATTTGAATAAAACCCCATCCCCTGTTCCTGAACTGGAACTGGCATAATTACTCCAGTCAACTCTAGATCTGAAACACAATTCAGAAATGCTTGAGCTTTTACTGGATTTACTGGGACACGGGAAAGAAAAAATCTCTTTGCAGGAGGTCTCATCTTGAAACCAATTCTGTACCCTTCTGAAACAATGTTCTGAATCCAAAGATTGTGAACAGAATTGATCCAAATTTCTTTGAAAAAACGTAACCTGCCCCCTACCAGCTGAGCTGGAATGAGGGCCGCACCTTCATGTGGACTTAGAAGCAGGCTTTGCCTTTCTGGCTGGCTTGGATTTATTCCAGATTGGAGATGGTTTCCAAACTGAAACTGCTCCTGAGGATGAAGGATCAGGTTTTTGTTCTTTGTTGAAACGAAAGGAACGAAAACGATTATTAGCTCTGTTTTTACCCTTAGATTTTTTATCCTGTGGTAAAAAAGTTCCTTTCCCACCAGTAACAGTTGAAATAATAGAATCCAACTGAGAACCAAATAATTTGTTACCCTGGAAAGAAATGGAAAGTAGAGTTGATTTAGAAGCCATATCAGCATTCCAAGTCTTAAGCCATAAAGCTCTTCTAGCTAAAATAGCTAGAGACATAAACCTGACATCAACTCTGATAATATCAAAGATGGCATCACAGATAAAATTATTAGCATGCTGAAGAAGAATAATAATATCATGAGAATCATGATGTGTTACTTGTTGCGCTAAGGTTTCCAACCAAAAAGTTGAAGCTGCAGCAACATCAGCCAAAGATATAGCAGGTCTAAGAAGATTACCTGAACACAGATAAGCTTTTCTTAGAAAGGACTCAATTTTCCTATCTAAAGGATCCTTAAACGAAGTACCATCTGACGTAGGAATAGTAGTACGTTTAGCAAGGGTAGAAATAGCCCCATCAACTTTAGGGATTTTGTCCCAAAATTCTAATCTGTCAGACGGCACAGGATATAATTGCTTAAAACGTTTAGAGGGAGTAAATGAATTACCCAATTTATTCCATTCTTTGGAAATTACTGCAGAAATAGCATTAGGAACAGGAAAAACTTCTGGAATAACCACAGGAGATTTAAATACCTTATCCAAACGTTTAGAATTAGTATCAAGAGGACCAGAATCCTCTATTTCTAAAGCAATTAGAACTTCTTTAAGTAAAGAACGAATAAATTCCATTTTAAATAAATATGAAGATTTATCAGCATCAACCTCTGAGACAGAATCCTCTGAACCAGAAGAGTTATCAGAATCAGAATGATGATGTTCATTTAAAAATTCATCTGTAGGGAGAGAAGTTTTAAAAGATTTTTTACGTTTACTAGAAGTAGAAATAACAGACATAGCCTTCTTTATGGATTCAGAAACAAAATCTCTTATGTTATCAGGAACATTCTGCACCTTAGATGTTGAAGGAACTGCAACAGGCAATGGTACTTTACTAAAGGAAATATTATCTGCTTTAACAAGTTTGTCATGACAATCAATACAAACAACAGCTGGAGGAAAAGCTACCAAAAGTTTACAGCAGATACACTTAGCTTTGGTAGATCCAGCACTAGACAGCGATTTTCCTGTAGTATCTTCTGACTCAGATGCAACGTGAGACATCTTGCAATATGTAAGAGAAAAAACAACAACATATAAAGCAAAATTGATCAAATTCCTTAAATGACAGTTTCAGGAATGGGAAAAAATGCCAAAAAACAAGCTTCTAGCAACCAGAAGCCATGAAAAATGAGACTTAAATAATGTGGAGACAAAAGGGACGCCCATATTTTTTAGCGCCAATAAGATGCCCACATTATTTGGCGCCTAAATGCTTTTTGGCGCCAAAATGACGCCACATCCGGAACGCCAACATTTTTGGCGCAAAATAACGTCAAAAAAATGACGCAACTTCCGGCGACACGTATGACGCCGGAAACGGAAAAGAATTTTTGCGCCAAAAAAGTCCGCGCCAAGAATGACGCAATAAAATGAAGCATTTTCAGCCCCCGCTAGCCTAACAGCCCACAGGGAAAAAAGTCAAATTTTTAAAGGTAAGAAAAAATGATTAAATCAAATGCATTATCCCAAATATGAAACTGACTGTCTGAAAATAAGGAAAGTTGAACATTCTGAGTCAAGGCAAATAAATGTTTGAATACATATATTTAGAACTTTATAAACAAAGTGCCCAACCATAGCTTAGAGTGTCACAGAAAATAAGATTTACTTACCCCAGGACACTCATCTACATGTTTGTAGAAAGCCAAACCAGTACTGAAACGAGAATCAGCAGAGGTAATGGTATATATAAGAGTATATCGTCGATCTGAAAAGGGAGGTAAGAGATGAATCTCTACGACCGATAACAGAGAACCTATGAAATAGACCCCGTAGAAGGAGATCACTGCATTCAAATAGGCAATACTCTCCTCACATCCCTCTGACATTCACTGCACGCTGAGAGGAAAACCGGGCTCCAACTTGTTGCGGAGCGCATATCAACGTAGAATCTAGCACAAACTTACTTCACCACCTCCATCGGAGGCAAAGTTTGTAAAACTGAATTGTGGGTGTGGTGAGGGGTGTATTTATAGGCATTTTGAGGTTTGGGAAACTTTGCCCCTCCTGGTAGGAATGTATATCCCATACGTCACTAGCTCATGGACTCTTGCTAATTACATGAAAGAAATATGGTGAACCCATAATTTGTGATCAGGGTTTAAACCTTTCCGGAAACTATCCCATTATCAGATGTAAATTTGGACACACATAAAATAATCCCTTATATTAAAAAGGAGTACTGTAAATACGGACCGGGAAGGGATAGAGGTATGAGGGAATATTTAGTGCAGCTGCCAAGCTAAATTAATTGCATCAGCTATAAGCCTCTAGCACAACCCCGTACCCCATAAAGCCTGGGTCTCATCTAACTCTGACCCTTAATAAGGCAATATAAACGGCTCTATTGGTCCTTGTTACTTTAACCCAGGCAGCTGCTCTGCAACATAATATCCCAAACCTGCGGATATTATTAAAATAATACATACCCCTTCTAAGGGAAACAGGTTCGACTGGGACCCTGATATTACAGTCCTTGCACAGATAGCTCTGTATTATGAATAAAAAGAAAGGACTTACCCTCCAGGGTCTCTGCTGTAGAGCAGATACAGCACCTCCAGGTTTAGCCAGCTTCATCACACATCTGACAGGGACCTGGACAGTAAAGAAAGTACAGAGTAACCAACCAAGGCTTCCTATAACAGGGGTAGCAATAATGTTAGAAGTAAAGCAAAGACAACCTCGCCGCCTTCTAACTGCTAAAAGCCACTATTACTCTTACTAAAGAGATTGACATGGACACAGCATTGCCCCTAATCTTTGCTTGCAGGGAAAAGTACCCATTAAAGAGTTAAACATCTTCAGAAACCAACTTCGCACACCCTCCTTTGACAGAGGCAAAGAGAATGACTGGGGATTATGGGTAAGGGAAGTCACACTTAACAGCTTTGCTGGGGTGCTCTTTGCCTCCTCCTGCTGGCCATGAGTTGAATATCCCACTAGTAACTGGAATGACGTTGTGGACTCTCCATGCCATAGGAAAGAAAAGGAAATTTATGCTTACCTGATAAATTGATTTCTTTTATGATATGCCGAGTCCACGGGTTTCATTCTTACTTGTGGGATATTATCCTCCTGCTAACAGGAAGTGGCAAAGAGCACCACAGCAGAGCTGTTACATAGCTCCTCTCCTAACTCCTCCCGCCTGTCATTCGACCGAAGGTATAGGAAGAGAAAGGAAAAGTTAAAAGGTGCAGAGGTGACTGTAGTTTTGAAAAAATAAAATAAATCCTGTCTTAAAATGACACGGTGGGCCGTGGACTCGGCATATCGTAAAAGAAATCAATTTATCAGTTAAGCATAAATTTACTTTTCTTTTACAAGATATGCCGAGTCCACGGGTTTCATCCTTACTTGTGGGATACCAATACCAAAGCTTAGGACACGGATGAAAGGGAGGGACAAGACAGGAACCTAAACAGAAGACACCACTGCTTGAAGAACCTTTCTCCCAAAAATAGCCTCAGATGAAGCAAAAGTATAAAATTTATAAAATTTGGAAAAAGTATGAAGGGAGGACCAAGTCTCAGCCTTACAAATCTGTTCAACAGAAGCATCATTTTTAAAAGCCCATGTGGAAGCCACAGCTCTAGTAGAATGAGCCGTAATTTTTTCAGGAGGCTGCTGTCCAGCAGTCTCATATGCCAGGCGGATGATGCTTTTCAGCCAAAAAGAGAGAAAGGTAGCCGTAGCTTTTTGACCCTTACGTTTTCCAGAATAAACTACAAAAAGAGAGGATGTTTGTCTGAAATCCTTGGTCACTTGTAAGTAAAACTTTAAAGCACGGACCACATCCAAGTTATGTAATAGACGTTCCTTCTTAGAAGTAGGATTAGGACACAAGGAAGGAACAACAATTTCCTGATTAATATTCTTATCTGAAACAACCTTAGGAAGGAATCCAGGTTTAGTACGTAAAACCACCTTATCAGAATGGAATATAAGATAAGGCGAATCACATTGTAAAGCAGAAAGCTCAGAAACTCTTCGAGCAGAAGAGATAGCAACTAAAAATAAAACTTTCCAAGATAACAGTTTAATATCTATGGAATGCATAGGTTCAAACGGAACCACTTGAAGAACCTTAAGAACTAAGTTCAGACTCCAAGGTGGAGCAACAGATTCAAACACAGGCTTGATTCTGATTAAAGCCTGACAAAAAGACTGAACGTCTGGGACATCCGCCAGACGTTTGTGTAATAAAATTTTAGAGAACTAGCAGATAACCCTTTTTCCAATCCTTCTTGGAGAAAGGACAAGATCCTAGGAATCCTAATCTTACTGCATGAGTAACCCTTGGATTCACACCAATAAAGATATTTACGCCATATTTTATGGTAAATCTTTCTAGTGACAGGCTTGCGAGCCTGAATCAGAGTATCAATCACAGACTCAGAGAATCCCCGCTTAGATAAAATCAAGCGTTCAATCTCCAAGCAGTCAGCTGCAGAGAATTTAGATTTGGATGTTGGAATGGACCTTGAATTAGAAGGTCGTCTCAATGGTAGTCTCTGCGGTGGCAGAGAAGACATGTCCACCAGATCCGCATACCAAGTCCTGCGAGGCCATGCAGGCGCTATTAGAATTACTGAAGATCTCTCCTGTTTGATTCTTGCAATCACACGAGGCAGGAGAGCGGAAATGGTGGAAACACATAAGCCAGGTTGAACGACCAAGGTACTGCTAGAGCATATATCAGTACAGCCTGGGGATCCCTTGACCTGGACCCATAGTGTGGAAGTTTGGCATTCTGTCGAGATGCCATCACATCCAATTCCGGTATGCCCCATTGATGAATCAACGATGCAAACACCTCTGGATGGAGTTCCCACTCCCCCGGATGAAAAGTCTGACGACTTAGAAAATCCGCCTCCCAGTTCTCTACTCCTGGGATATAGATTGCAAGAGTGAATCTCTGCCCATCGGATTATCTTTGATACCTCTATCATCGCAAGATAACTTCTTGTTCCCCCCTGATGATTGATATATGCTACAGTCGTGACATTGTCCGACTGGAATCTTATGAACTTGGTCAGTGCCAAATGAGGCCACGCCTGAAGCTCATTGAATATTGCTCTCAGTTCCAAAATATTGATTAGCAACTGAGACTCTCTCGTAGTCCAAGTTTCCTGAGCCTTCAGGGAATTCCAGACTGCACCCCAGCCCAAGAGGCTGGCGTCCGTTGTCACTATAACCCATGATGGTCTGCGGAAGCACATTCCTTGGGACAGATGATCCTGTGACAACCCTGAAAGAAGAGAGTCTCTGGTCTCTTGATCCAGATTTATCTGAGGAGATAAATTTGCATAATCCCCATTCCACTGTCTGAGCATGCACAGTTGCAGTGGCCTGAGATGAAAGCGAGCAAATGGAACAATGTTCATCGCTGCTACCATTAATCCAATGACCTCCATACACTGCGCCACTGATGGCCGAGGAATGGACTGAAGAGCTCGGCAAGTATTTTGAATTTTTGATTTTCTGACCTCCGTCAGAAAAATTTTCATGTCTACCGAGTCTATCAGAGTTCCCAAGAATGGAACTCTCGTTCGTGAACTCTTTTCTATATTCACTTTCCAACCGTGAGTTCTTAGAAAGGACATCACAATGTCCGTGTGAAATTTGGTCAGATGATAAGTTGACGCCTGAACCAAAATATCGTTCAGATAAGGCGTTACTGCTATGCCCCGCGGCCTGAGGACCGCCAGAGGGGACCCTAGCACCTTTGTGAAGATTCTTGGAGCTGTGGCCAACCCAAAGGGAAGGACCACGCACTGATAATGCTTTTCCAGAAAGGCAAACCTTAGAAACTGATGATGATTTTTGTGGATAGGAATGTGAAGATACGCATCCTTCAGGTCCACGGTGGTCATGTATTGACCCTCCTGGATCATTGGTAAGATTGTTCGAATAGTCTCCATCTTGAACTTTGGGACCTTGAGAAATTTGTTCAGGAACTTTAGCGACCGTTTGCCAAGAGTCCTTAATGGAATCTGATATGGGAAACATTTTCTTAAAATTAGGAGGGGGAAAGAACGGTATACCTGGTCTATCCGATTCCTTTCTGACAATTTCCGAAATTCTTTTGGGAATCGGAAAAACATCAGTGTAAGTAGGAACTTCTAGATATTTATCCATCTTACACAATTTTTCTGGAGGAATTGTAATGGGTTCGTTTTACGGTCTGCAAAGCTGTGACTCCTGAATGTGAGCAATGCATCTTTTTTATTACTACATTTTTACCTTACAAATTATGTTATATCAGACCAAGAGCAAAGAAAACAAATGTATTCAATAGACATTTTAAAAACTGTTGGTTTTATTTTCAACAGCTAATTTGCAAATCAATTTTTATCGTATGCATTATATTTAAAAACATGTAGCACAATGTTCTTAAAAAATAAGCAAAACTATACATAGTTACAAAAACACTCCCAGGTGGGGTATATAAATACATCATCTACAAAACAAATATGCAAAGAAAAAAATAAATTTATGCTTACCTGATAAATTAATTTCTTCTATGGTACGACGAGTCCACGGATTCATCCTTTACTTGTGGGATATTATCCTCTTGCTAACAGGAAGTGGCAAAGAGCACCACAGCAGAGCTGTCTATATAGCTCCTCCCATAGCTCCACCGCCCAGTCTTTCGACAGAAGGTACAGGAAGAAAAAGGAGAAACTAAAAGGTGCAGAGGTGACTGAAATTTAAAATAAAAAAATAAAATCTGTCTTAAAATGACAGGGCGGGCCATGTACTCGTCGTACCATAGCAAAAATTAATTTATCAGGTAAGCATAAATTTACTTTTCTTCTATAAGGTACGACGAGACCACAAATTCATCCTTTACTTGTGGGATACAATACCAAAGCTACAGGACACGGATGAACAGGAGGGACAAGACAGATGGTTAAACAGAAGGCACCACTGCTTGAAGAACTTTTCTCCCAAAAATAGCCTCCGAAGAAGCTAAAGTATCAAATTTGGAAAATTTGGAAAAGGTATGAAGAGAAGACCAAGTCGCAGCCTTACAAATCTGTTCAACAGAAGCATCATTTTTAAAAGCCCATGTGGAAGCCACCGCTCTAGTAGAGTGATCTGTAATCCTTTCAGGAGGCTGCTGTCCCGCAGTCTCGTATGCCAAATGGATAATGCTTTTCAGCCAAAAAGAAAGAGGTAGCCGTAGCTTTTTGACCTCTACGTTTTCCAGAATAGACAACAAACAAGAAAACGTTCGACGGAAATCTTTGGTTGCTTGCAAGTAAAGCTTCAAAGCACGAACCACTTCTAAGTTGTGCAACAGACGCTCCTTCTTAGAGGAAGGATTAGGACACACAGAAGGAACATCAATTTCCTGATTGATAGTCCTATTAGTAACAACCTTAGGAAGGAATCCAGGTTTGGTACGCAAAACCACCTTATCGGCATGGAAAACAAGATAAGGCGAGTCGCATTGTAATGCAGATAGTTCAGAAACTCTTTGAGCCGAAGAGATAGCAACTAAAAACAGAACTCTCCAAGATAGAAGCTTAATATCTATGGAATGCATAGGTTCAAACGGAACCCCTTGAAGAACTTTAAGAACTATATTCAAACTCCATGGCGGAGCAACAGGTTTAAACACAGGCTTGATTCTAACTAAAGCCTGACAGAACGACTGAACGTCTGGAACATCTGCCAGACGCTTGTGCAGTAGAATTGATAAAGCAGATATCTGTCCCTTTAAGGAACTAGCTGATAGCCCCTTCTCCAATCCTTCTTGGAGAAAGGACAAAATCCTAGGAATCCTGATCTTACTCCATGAGTAGCCTTTGGATTTGCACCAATAAAGATATTTACGCCATATCTTATGATAAATTTTCCTAGTGACAGGCTTTCGAGCATGAATCAAGTTATCTATGACCGACTCAGGAAACCCCGCTTGGATAAAATCAAGCGTTTAATCTCCAAGCAGTCAGCCGCAGAGAAACTAGATATGGATGCTGGAACGGACATTGAATCAGAATGTCCTGTCTCAGTGGCAGAGTCCATGGTGGAAGGGATGACATGTCCACCAGGTCTGCATACCAAGTCCTGCGTGGCCACACAGGTGCTATCAAAATCACTGAAGCTCTCTCCTGTTTGATTCTGGCAATCAAACGAGGAAGGAGAGGAAATGGTGGAAACACAAGCCAGGTTGAACGACCAGGGTACTGCTAGAGCATCTATCAGTACTACCTGAGGATCCCTTGACCTGGACCCGTAACAAGGAAGTTTGGCGTTCTGACGAGATGCCATCAGATCCAATTCTGGTGTGCCCCATTGCTGAATCAATTGTGCAAACACCTCCGGATGGAGTTCCCACTCCCCCCGGATGAAAAGTCTGACGACTTAGAAAATCCGCTTCCCAGTTCTCCACTCCTGGGATATAGATTGCTGATAGATGGCAAGAGTGAGTCTCTGCCCATCGAATTATTTTGGTAACCTCGATCATCGCTAGAGAACTCTTTCTTCCCCCCTGATGATTGATATATGCTACAGTCGTGATATTGTCCGACTGGAATCTTATGAATCTGGCCGAAGCCAGCTGAGGCCATGCCTGAAGCACGTTGAATATCGTTCTCAGTTCTAGAATATTTATCGGGAGGAGAGAAGCCTCCTGAGTCCACAGACCCTGTGCTTTCAGGGAATTCCAGACTGGACCCCAGCCTAATAGGCTGGCGTCCGTCGTCACTTTGACCCACGCTGGCCTGCAGAAACACATTCCCTGGGACAGATGATCCTGAGACAACCACCAAAGAAGAGAGGCTCTGGTCTCTTGATCCAGTTTATCTGAGGAGATAAATCTGCATAATCCCCATTCCACTAATTGAGCATGCATAGTTGCAGTGGTCTCAGATGCAAGCGAGCAAATGGAACTATGTCCATTGCCGCTACCATTAGTCTGATTACCTCCATACACTGAGCCACTGACGGCCGAGGAATGGAATGAAGAGCTCGGCAGGCGGTTAAAATCTTTGATTTTAACCACCTGGAACTCTTGTGAGAGGGATAAGTGAACTCTTTTTTACGTTCACCTTCCCGAGATCTTAGAAAAGCCAACAAGATGTCCGTGTGAGACTTGGCAAGTCGACGCCTGAATTAAGATATCGTCCAGATAAGGCGCCACTGCTATGCCCTGCGGCCTTAGGACTGCCAGAAGGGACCCTAGCACCTTTGTGAAAATTCTGGGAGCTGTGGCCAACCCGAAGGGAAGAGCCACAAACTGATAATGCTTGTCCAGAAAGGCGAACCTGAGGAACTGGTGATGATCTTTGTGGATAGGGATGTGTAGATATGCATCCTTTAAGTCCACGGTGGTCATATATTGACCCTCCTGGATCATTGGTAAAATAGTCCGAATGGTCTCAATCTTGAAGGATGGGACTCTGTTTAGGATCTTGAGATCTAAAATTGGTCTGAAGGTTCCCTCTTTTTTGGGAACCACAGACAGATTGGAGTAAAACCCCTGCCCCTGTTCTGCTTTCGGAACTGGGCGGATCACTCCCATGGTATATAGGTCTTCTACTGTTAGGGTTAGATTAAGATACGCGCCAAGTAGTTATCCTTATCCTCCTTCACAGGTAATCTTCCCTATGATTACCAAATCACTGAACAAACAACTTTAAATTTATATAGTTTGGGAGCGCTTAAAAAGCTTAAAGGAAGATATGGAGATTGATATTTTAATATATATGTAATTTATTTGTAAGATAAATTAGAAAACATGTATGTGATTAAAAAATTCTTAAGAACAGTGTAAAAACAGATTTGTATTGTTATAGAATACAATAAATTTATGGCACGTAATTAATGTAAGATAATAACTATAGAAACAATCTATTCAAATATGGGACGTCTCCCTCTATGTCAAAAATTATTTTGTTAAAGAAGATTATATCTAGCCTATCATATATCTTATACTTTATAACACAATATATCTTATACTTTATAACATTTAATTTTATTGTAGTAATCAAATGTTTCATATATACCACCTTAAAATCCACCTTATATAAGCAACCTTTTACAATTTGATGTCTTTAAAATGATATTTTCATGATTAATTGTTGAATAAAATGTTCATATTAAAAGCTTTGGTTTTAAAAGTTCATTTTTTCTCAAAATTGCTACAAAGTTGCAAAGTTCCAGTTAAAAGTTCATATATACTATGTAATCCGATATACTTTCGTTCTTTTGTTCTCAGAAGAATATGCAGAAATGTTATTAATAAACTTGTAACACTTAAGTCTTTTTTGCAAATATTTGTGTTATTATAGGGCTTACCGGATCCGTCTTGATAAAGCCAACCGGCGAAACGCGTAGACGTTACCCACCGCAGCTCACATATCCCCTGCAAGATCTCAAACAACAGTAAGGGGGAAGAAGGTAATTAAAACAAACGGCCGTTTGTGTATCGAATATTGGAGGAGCTGTTAACACGCCGGAGCGTGCAGCGCAAGTTCATACCCGATCGTAAAGCCTGCTGCTGGAACTGACAGCCAAAGATAATCAGAACAGAGGGTATTGAACCACCGGAGCCATACAGGCAAATACAGGCTCAAAAGACCCAAGCTTCCAGGTGATTCTTGTATCGTACAAGAATAGGAAGCAGAAAGGAGGCATACAAAATCTTCTCGGTAAGATAAAATTGAAATATCGCCAGACACAGCAGGTGTCAGAAGACCCGGTAAGCCCTATAATAACACTTACAAATATTTGCAAAAAAGACTTAAGTGTTACAAGTTTATTAATAACATTTCTGCATATTCTTCTGAGAACAAAAGAACGAAAGTATATCGGATTACATACTATATATGAACTTTTAACTGGAACTTTGCAACTTTGTAGCAATATTGAGAAAAAATGAACTTTTAAAACCAAAGCTTTTAATATGAACATTTTATTCAACAATTAATCATGAAAAACAGAATTTATGTTTACCTGATAAATTTCTTTCTCCAACGGTGTGTCCGGTCCACGGCGTCATCCTTACTTGTGGGATATTCTCTTCCCCAACAGGAAATGGCAAAGAGCCCAGCAAAGCTGGTCACATGATCCCTCCTAGGCTCCGCCTACCCCAGTCATTCGACCGACGTTAAGGAGGAATAATAGCATAGGAGAAACCATATGGTACCGTGGTGACTGTAGTTAAAGAAAATAAATTATCAGACCTGATTAAAAAACCAGGGCGGGCCGTGGACCGGACACACCGTTGGAGAAAGAAATTTATCAGGTAAACATAAATTCTGTTTTCTCCAACATAGGTGTGTCCGGTCCACGGCGTCATCCTTACTTGTGGGAACCAATACCAAAGCTTTAGGACACGGATGAAGGGAGGGAGCAAATCAGGTCACCTAAATGGAAGGCACCACGGCTTGCAAAACCTTTCTCCCAAAAATAGCCTCAGAAGAAGCAAAAGTATCAAACTTGTAAAATTTGGTAAAAGTGTGCAGTGAAGACCAAGTCGCTGCCCTACATATCTGATCAACAGAAGCCTCGTTCTTGAAGGCCCATGTGGAAGCCACAGCCCTAGTGGAATGAGCTGTGATTCTTTCGGGAGGCTGCCGTCCGGCAGTCTCGTAAGCCAATCTGATGATGCTTTTAATCCAAAAAGAGAGAGAGGTAGAAGTTGCTTTTTGACCTCTCCTTTTACCTGAATAAACAACAAACAAGGAAGATGTTTGTCTAAAATCCTTTGTAGCATCTAAATAGAATTTTAGAGCGCGAACAACATCCAAATTGTGTAACAAGCGTTCCTTCTTTGAAACTGGTTTCGGACACAGAGAAGGTACGATAATCTCCTGGTTAATGTTTTTGTTAGAAACAACTTTTGGAAGAAAACCAGGTTTAGTACGTAAAACCACCTTATCTGCATGGAACACCAGATAAGGAGGAGAACACTGCAGAGCAGATAATTCTGAAACTCTTCTAGCAGAAGAAATTGCAACTAAAAACAAAACTTTCCAAGATAATAACTTAATATCAACGGAATGTAAGGGTTCAAACGGAACCCCCTGAAGAACTGAAAGAACTAAATTGAGACTCCAAGGAGGAGTCAAAGGTTTGTAAACAGGCTTGATTCTAACCAGAGCCTGAACAAAGGCTTGAACATCTGGCACAGCTGCCAGTTTTTTGTGAAGTAACACCGACAAGGCAGAAATCTGTCCCTTCAGGGAACTTGCCGATAATCCTTTTTCCAATCCTTCTTGAAGGAAGGATAGAATCCTAGGAATCTTAACCTTGTCCCAAGGGAATCCCTTAGATTCACACCAACAGATATATTTTTTCCAAATTTTGTGGTAAATCTTTCTAGTTACAGGCTTTCTGGCCTGAACAAGAGTATCGATAACAGAATCTGAGAAACCTCGCTTCGATAAAATCAAGCGTTCAATCTCCAAGCAGTCAGCTGGAGTGAAACCAGATTCGGATGTTCGAACGGACCCTGAACAAGAAGGTCTCGTCTCAAAGGTAGCTTCCAAGGTGGAGCCGATGACATATTCACCAGATCTGCATACCAAGTCCTGCGTGGCCACGCAGGAGCTATCAAGATCACCGACGCCCTCTCCTGATTGATCCTGGCTACCAGCCTGGGGATGAGAGGGAACGGCGGGAACACATAAGCTAGTTTGAAGGTCCAAGGTGCTACTAGTGCATCCACTAGAGCCGCCTTGGGATCCCTGGATCTGGACCCGTAGCAAGGAACTTTGAAGTTCTGACGAGAGGCCATCAGATCCATGTCTGGAATGCCCCATAGTTGAGTGACTTGGGCAAAGATTTCCGGATGGAGTTCCCACTCCCCCGGATGCAATGTCTGACGACTCAGAAAATCCGCTTCCCAATTTTCCACTCCCGGGATGTGGATAGCAGACAGGTGGCAGGAGTGAGACTCCGCCCATAGAATGATCTTGGTCACTTCTTCCATCGCTAGGGAACTCCTTGTTCCCCCCTGATGGTTGATGTACGCAACAGTCGTCATGTTGTCTGATTGAAACCGTATAAACTTGGTCCTCGCTAGCTGAGGCCAAGCCTTGAGAGCATTGAATATCGCTCTCAGTTCCAGAATATTTATCGGTAGAAGAGATTCTTCCCGAGACCAAAGACCCTGAGCTTTCAGGGATCCCCAGACCGCGCCCCAGCCCATCAGACTGGCGTCGGTCGTGACAATGACCCACTCTGGTCTGCGGAATGTCATCCCTCGTGACAGGTTGTCCAGGGACAGCCACCAACGGAGTGAGTCTCTGGTCCTCTGATTTACTTGTATCTTTGGAGATAAGTCTGTATAGTCCCCATTCCACTGACTGAGCATGCACAGTTGTAATGGTCTTAGATGAATGCGCGCAAAAGGAACTATGTCCATTGCCGCTACCATCAACCCGATCACTTCCATGCACTGAGCTACGGAAGGAAGAGGAACGGAATGAAGAATTCGACAAGAGTCCAGAAGTTTTGTCTTTCTGGCCTCTGTTAGAAAAATCCTCATTTCTGAGGAGTCTATAATTGTTCCCAAGAAGGGAACCCTTGTTGACGGGGATAGAGAACTCTTTTCCACGTTGACTTTCCAGCCGTGAGATCTGAGAAAGGCCAGGACGATGTCCGTGTGAGCCTTTGCTCGAGGGAGGGACGACGCTTGAATCAGAATGTCGTCCAGGTAAGGTACTACCGCAATGCCCCTTGGTCTTAGCACCGCTAGAAGGGACCCTAGTACCTTTGTGAAAATCCTTGGAGCAGTGGCTAATCCGAAAGGAAGCGCCACGAACTGGTAATGTTTGTCTAGGAATGCAAACCTTAGGAACCGATGATGTTCCTTGTGGATAGGAATATGTAGATACGCATCCTTTAAATCCACCGTGGACATGAATTGACCTTCCTGGATGGAAGGAAGGATAGTTCGAATGGTTTCCATCTTGAACGATGGGACCTTGAGAAATTTGTTTAAGATCTTGAGATCTAGGATTGGTCTGAACGTTCCCTCTTTTTTGGGAACTATGAACAGATTGGAGTAGAACCCCATCCCTTGTTCTCTCAATGGAACAGGATGAATCACTCCCATTTTTAACAGGTCTTCTACACAATGTAAGAACGCCTGTCTTTTTATGTGGTCTGAAGACAACTGAGACCTGTGGAACCTCCCCCTTGGGGGAAGTCCCTTGAATTCCAGAAGATAACCCTGGGAGACTATTTCTAGCGCCCAAGGATCCAGAACATCTCTTGCCCAAGCCTGAGCGAAGAGAGAGAGTCTGCCCCCCACCAGATCCGGTCCCGGATCGGGGGCCAATATTTCATGCTGTCTTGGTAGCAGTGGCAGGTTTCTTGGCCTGCTTTCCCTTGTTCCAGCCTTGCATTGGTCTCCAAGCTGGCTTGGCCTGAGAAGTATTACCCTCTTGCTTAGAGGACGTAGCACCTTGGGCTGGTCCGTTTTTACGAAAGGGACGAAAATTAGGTCTATTTTTTGCCTTGAAAGGCCGATCCTGAGGAAGGGCATGGCCCTTACCCCCAGTGATATCAGAGATAATCTCTTTCAAGTCAGGACCAAACAGCGTTTTCCCCTTGAAAGGAATGTTTAGTAGCTTGTTCTTGGAAGACGCATCAGCCGACCAAGATTTCAACCAAAGCGCTCTGCGCGCCACAATAGCAACCCCAGAATTCTTAGCCGCTAACTTAGCCAATTGCAAAGAGGCGTCTAGAGTGAAAGAATTAGCCAATTTGAGAGCATTGACTCTGTCCATAATCTCCTCATAAGGAGGAGAGTCACTATCGAGCACCTTAATCAGTTCATCAAACCAGAAATATGCGGCTGTAGTGACAGGGACAATGCATGAAATGGGTTGTAGAAGGTAACCCTGCTGAACAAACATCTTTTTAAGCAAACCTTCTAATTTTTTATCCATAGGATCTTTGAAAGCACAACTATCCTCTATGGGAATAGTGGTGCGTTTGTTTAAAGTAGAAACCGCTCCCTCGACCTTTGGGACTGACTGCCATAAGTCCTTTCTGGGGTCGACCATAGGAAACAATTTTTTAAATATGGGGGGAGGGACGAAAGGAATACCGGGCCTTTCCCATTCTTTATTAACAATGTCCGCCACCCGCTTGGGTATAGGAAAAGCTTCTGGGAGCCCCGGCACCTCTAGGAACTTGTCCATTTTACATAGTTTCTCTGGGATGACCAAATTTTCACAATCATCCAGAGTGGATAATACCTCCTTAAGCAAAATGCGGAGATGTTCCAATTTAAATTTAAAAGTAATCACATCAGATTCAGCCTGCTGAGAAATGTTCCCTAAATCAGTAATTTCTCCCTCAGACAAAACCTCCCTGGCCCCCTCAGATTGGGTTAGGGGCCCTTCAGAGATATTAATATCAGCGTCGTCATGCTCTTCAGTAACTAAAACAGAGCATCCACGCTTACGCTGACAAGGGTTCATTTTGGCTAAAATGTTTTTGACAGAATTATCCATTACAGCCGTTAATTGTTGCATAGTAAGGAGTATTGGCGCGCTAGATGTACTAGGGGCCTCCTGAGTGGGCAAGACTCGTGTAGACGAAGGAGGGAATGATGCAGTACCATGCTTACTCCCCTCACTTGAGGAATCATCTTGGGCATCATTGTCATTATCACATAAATCACATTTATTTAAATGAATAGGAATTCTGGCTTCCCCACATTCAGAACACAGTCTACCTGGTAGTTCAGACATGTTAAACAGGCATAAACTTGATAAGAAAGTACAAAAAACGTTTTGAAATAAAACCGTTACTGTCACTTTAAATTTTAAACTGAACACACTTTATTACTGCAATTGCGAAAAAACATGAAGGAATTGTTCAAAATTCACCAAACTTTCACCACAGTGTCTTAAAGCTTTGAAAATATTGCACACCAATTTTGGAAGCTTTAACCCTTAAAATAACGGAACCGGAGCCGTTTTAAGCTTTAACCCCTTTACAGTCCCTGGTATCTGCTTTGCTGAGACCCAACCAAACCCAAAGGGGAATACGATACCAAATGACGCCTTCAGAAGTCTTTTATAAGTATCAGAGCTCCTCTCACATGCGACTGCATGCCATGCCTCTCAAAAACAAGTGCGCAACACCGGCGCGAAAATGAGACTCTGCCTATGCTTTGGGAAAGCCCCTAAAGAATAAGGTGTCTAAAACAGTGCCTGCCGATATTATTATATCAAAATACCCAGAATAAATGATTCCTCAAGGCTAAATAAGTGTTAATATCAATCGATTTAGCCCAAAAAAGGTCTACAGTTTAAATAAGCCCTTGTGAAGCCCTTATTTACAATCGAAATAAACATGGCTTACCGGATCCCATAGGGAAAATGACAGCTTCCAGCATTACATCGTCTTGTTAGAATGTGTCATACCTCAAGCAGCAAAGGACTGCAAACTGTTCCCCCAACTGAAGTTAATTGCTCTCAACAGTCCTGTGTGGAACAGCCATGGATTTTAGTTACGGTTGCTAAAATCATTTTCCTCATACAAACAGAATTCTTCATCTCTTTTCTGTTTCTGAGTAAATAGTACGTACCAGCACTATTTGAAAATAACAAACTCTTGATTGAATAATGAAAAACTACAGTTAAACACTAAAAAACTCTAAGCCATCTCCGTGGAGATGTTGCCTGTACAACGGCAAAGAGAATGACTGGGGTAGGCGGAGCCTAGGAGGGATCATGTGACCAGCTTTGCTGGGCTCTTTGCCATTTCCTGTTGGGGAAGAGAATATCCCACAAGTAAGGATGACGCCGTGGACCGGACACACCTATGTTGGAGAAATATCATTTTAAAGACATCAAATTGTAAAAGGTCGCTTATATAAGGTGGATTAAGGTGGTATATATGAAACATTTGATTACTACAATATAATTAAATGTTATAAAGTATAAGATATATTGTGTTATAAAGTATAAGATATATGATAGGCTAGATATAATCTTCTTTAACAAAATAATTTTTGACATAGAGGGAGACGTCCCATATTTGAATAGATTGTTTCTATAGTTATTATCTTACATTAATTACATGCCATAAATTTATTGTATTCTATAACAATACAAATCTGTTTTTACACTGTTCTTAAGAATTTTTTAATCACAGACATGTTTTCTAATTTATCTTACAAATAAATTACATATATATTAAAATATCAATCTCCATATCTTCCTTTAAGCTTTTTAAGCGCTCCCAAACTATATAAATTTAAAGTTGTTTATATAGGTCTTCTACACAGCGTAAGAACGTCTCTTTTTGTCTGGTTTGCAGACAATTGAGAAAGATGGAAACTCCCCCTTGGAGGAGAATCTTTGAAATCTAGAAGATACCCCTGGGTTACGATTTCTAAAGCCCAGGAGTCCTGAACGTCTCTTGCCCAAGCCTGAGCAAAGAGAGAAAGTCTGCCCCCTACTAGATCCGGTCACGGATCGGGGGCTACCCGTTCATGCTGTCTTGGTGGCAGCAGTGGGCTTCTTGGCCTGTTTACCTTTGTTCCAAGTCTGGTTAGGTCACCAGACTGACTTGGATTGAGCAAAATTCCCCTCTGGTTTTGCAGCAGGGGAAGAGGTAGAGGGACCACCTTTGAAGTTTCGAAAGGAACGAAAATTATTTTGTTTGGTCCTCATCTTGTCATATCCTGAGGAAGGGCATGGCCTTTTCCTCCAGTGATGCACGAAATGATCTCTTTCAGTTCAGGCCCAAATAGGGTCTTTTCTTTGAAAGGGATGGCTAAAAGCTTAGATTTTGATGACACATCAGCAGACCAGGACTTAAGCCATAACACTCTACGCGCTAAAATGGCAAAACCTGAATTCTTTGCCGCTAATTTAGCCAGTTGAAAAGCGGCATCTGTAATGAAAGAATTAGCTAGCTTGACAGCCCTAATTCTATCCAGAATATCATCTAATGGGGTCTCAACCTGAAGAGCCTCCTCCAGAGCCACGAACCAAAAAGCAGCTGCAGTAGTTACAGGAACAATGCACGCTATAGGTTGGAGAAGAAAACCCTGACGAACAAATATTTTCTTAAGGAGACCCTCTAATTTTTTATCCATAGGATCTTTGAAAGCACAACTGTCCTCGATAGGTATAGTTGTATGCTTAGGCAGGGTAGAAATAGCTCCCTCCACCTTAGGGACCGTCTGCCACGAGTCCCGCATGGGGTCTGATATGGGAAACATTTTCTTAAAAGTAGGAGGGGGAGCGAACGGAATACCTGGTCTATCCCACTCCTTAGCAACAATGTCTGTAATCCTCTTAGGGACCGGAAAAACATCAGTGTAGACAGGAACCTCTAGAAATCTGTCCATTTTACACAATTTCTCTGGAACTACAATAGGGTCACAATCATCAAGAGTCGCTAAAACCTCCCTGAGCAACAAGCGGAGGTGTTCTAGTTTAAATTTAACAGCCGTCATATCTGAGTCTGTCTGAGGGAACAACTTTCCTAAATCAGAAATATCTCTCTCAGACAGCAAATCCCTCACCCCCAACTCAGAACATTGTGAGGGTACATCGGATATGGCTATTAAAGCGTTAGAGGGCTCAGCATTTGTTCTCACACCAGACCTACTGCGCTTACCCTGCAACCCAGGCAGCTTAGATAAAACCTCTGTGAGGGTAGTATTCATAACTGCGGCCATATCTTGCAGGGTGAAAGAATTAGACGCACTAGAAGTACTTGGCATCGCTTGTGCGGGCGTTAATAGTTGTGACACTTGGGAAGAATTAGATGGCATAACCCGATTCCCTTCTGAATGAGAATCATCCTGCGACATACTTTTAGTAGCTAAAATGTGTGCTTTGCAATTTATTGACCTTTCAGTGCATGTTGAACAGGCTAGTAATAACTACAAACAAGCTTGAAAAACACTTTATTTAGTGAAAAAAAAACAATATTAAAAAACGGTACTGCGCCTTTAAGAGAAAAAAAGCATACACGTTCTGCAAAACTGCTTTAAAGGGACATTAAACACTTTGAGATGGTAATATAAAATGATAAATTGTATATATAAAACAACTCTGTAATATACTTTCATTACTTAATTTGTCCCCTTTGCCTTTAATTCCATTCTGAATTTGTGAGCTTTTCAGTTCCTGTTAGAAATGGAAGTGCAGAACACTGTTAAATCCAGCACAACCATTGGCTGCACACTCTAATGACCTATGTATAACTGTCCCTAATTGGTCACAGCAGAGAAGGTAACACAAGTTACAACATGGCAGCTCCCAGTGTTTTATAGACACTAAAATTTTACTCTTATTTTGTCACTTTTTAAACAACTAATGAAACTTTAAAAAATACATCTACATGTTAGTCATGGACTAATCTTTTCTTTGAATGCATCATTCTATCTAGCATGCATTTAGTGTTTAATGTCCCTTTAAAATACACCAAACTTTGATAGCAGGCTCAATATGTGTAGTTAAGTTTGCCCCACAAGAAATTAAAACATTTAACCCTTTTATTGTGCAAACCGGATTGAAATAAGGCCTAAATCCGGAAAAAACACCCCCAGCACCTCGCTACAGCCCTGCTGTGGCGCCTACCTGCCCTCAGGGATTGTAAATATGGGGTTAAAGCTTCGATTTGGCCCAAAACATCCACAAGGGCCCTCAGGAGTTGGAGCTTGCTGCTTGCTGAGTGAAAACAACTGCGCATCTGAGGCGCGAAAATAGGCCCCGCCCATCTCACTCCATGTCTCTACAGCCTCAAAGAACCGCACCAGAGCGGTTTTAAAATAGCCATGTGGGTTCTGAGACCCCAAAAAAAAGCCAAGTGTACCCTCAATAAAGTTGCCCAAAAAACGTTATTGCCCACAAAATGTTAAAAGCACTTCCAGTTACAAAACGTTTGCCCACAAACATTCAAAAACTCAGTGTCAACCATTTTTTAATTAGCCCCTTATTGCAAGCTTAGTAATGCCCTTCTATAGCTCTTAGGATTACTGCTAACCCTTACCCTCATGGGGATACCGTCAGCCTTTCTGAAATACACAGTCTCTCCAGAAAAAATGACTGAACATACCTCACTGCTATATAGCATGAAAACTTTCCTCACACTGAAGTTTCCTGCACCCCTCAGCCTCTGTGGGAACTGTACTGGATCTTAGTGACAAATGCTAAGATCATCATCCTCCAGGCAGAAGTCTTCATCCATCTGCTGCCTGAGAGTAAATAGTACACACCGGTACCATTTAAAATAAAAAAAACTCTTGCTTGAAGAAATTAAAAACAAATATTTTATCACCTCTTTCACTTTACCCTTCCTAGTACTTAGAGTAGGCAAAGAGAATGACTGGGGTGTGGAGCTAAGGGAGGAGCTATATAGACAGCTCTGCTGTGGTGCTCTTTGCCACTTCCTGTTAGCAGGAGGATAATATCCCACAAGTAAAGGATGAATCAGTGGACTCGTCGTACCTTATAGAAAAAATTTGGTGTGCAATGTCCCTTTAACGCCCCACTATAATGTCAGGCAATGCAGAAGTTTAAATCCCCGCATTTCCAAAAATACACATGGTTAAATGGCATAAACAGACAATGAAAGGTACGAACACTTGGAAATTATAAGACTCAAGACATTTTTCATTAAAGGGGCACTTAAAGGGACACTGAACCAAAACTGTTTCTTTTGTGATTCAGATAGAGCATGCAATTTTAAGCAACTTTCTAATTTACTCATATTATCAATTTTTCTTCATTCTCTTGCTATCTTTTTTTTTTTTCTTGGTTCAGAACTCTGGACCGCAGTTTTTGATTGGTGGATGAATTTATCCACCAATCAGCAAGGACAACCTAGGTTGTTCACCAAAAATGGGCCGGCATCTAAACTTGCATTCTTGCATTTCAAATAAAGATTCCAAGAGAATGAAGAAAATTTGATAATAGGAGTAAATTAGAAAGTTGCTTAAAATGTCATGCTCTATCTGAATCACGAAAGAAAAACTTTGGGTACAGTGTCCCTTTAACCCAATTTATTTCTTTCATGATTCAGATAGAACATGCAACTTTAAGCAACTTTCTAAGTTACTCTTATTATCAAATTTTCTTTATTCTCTTGCTATCTTTATTTGAAAAAGCAGGAATGTAAACGTAAGAGACGGCCCATTTTTGGTTCAGCACCTCCATAGCGCTTGCTGATTGGTGGCTAAATATAGCAAACCAATCAGCAAGCGCTACCCAGGTGCTGAACCAAAAATGGACCAGCTCTTAAAGGGACACTGAACCCAAATATATTCTTTTGTGATTCGTATAGAGCAAGCAATTTTAAGCAACTTTCTAATTTACTCCTATTATCAATTTTTCTTCGTTCTCTTGCGTTCTTTATTTGAAAAAACATAATTTATGCTTACCTGATAAATTACTTTCTCCAACGGTGTGTCCGGTCCACGGCGTCATCCATTACTTGTGGGAAATATTCTCCCCCACAGGGAAAGGCAAGGAGAGCACACAGCAAGAGCTGTCCATATAGCTCCCCCTCTGGCTCCGCCCCCCAGTCATTCGACCGACGGTTAGGAGAAAAAGGAGAAACTATAGGGTGCCGTGGTGACTGTAGTGTATAAAGAAAAAAAAATTCAACCTGATTAGGAAACCAGGGCGGGCCGTGGACCGGACACACCGTTGGAGAAAGTAATTTATCAGGTAAGCATAAATTCTGTTTTCTCCAACATTGGTGTGTCCGGTCCACGGCGTTATCCATTACTTGTGGGAACCAATACCAAAGCTTTAGGACACGGATGAAGGGAGGGAGCAAATCAGGTTACCTAAATGGAAGGCACCACGGCTTGCAAAACCTTTCTCCCAAAAATAGCCTCAGAAGAAGCATAAGTATCAAATTTATAGAATTTGGCAAAAGTGTGCAGAGAGGACCAAGTCGCTGCCTTACATATCTGATCAACAGAAGCCTCGTTCTTGTAGGCCCAAGTGGAAGCCACAGCCCTAGTAGAGTGAGCTGTGATTCGGTCAGGAGGTTGCCGTCCGGCAGTCTCATAAGCCAATCGGATAATGCTTTTCAGCCAGAAAGAGAGAGAGGTAGCAGTAGCTTTTTGACCTCTCCTCTTACCAGAGTAAACGACAAACAAAGATGAGGTTTGTCTAAAATCTTTTGTTGCTTCTAAGTAGAACTTTAAATCACGAACAACATCTAAATTGTCTAATAAACGTTCCTTCTTTGAAACTGGATTCGGACACAGAGAAGGAACAACTATTTCCTGGTTAATATTCTTGTTGGAAAAAACTTTTGGAAGAAAACCAGGCTTAGTACGCAAAACAACCTTATCTGAATGGAAAACCAGATAGGGTGGATTACATTGCAAAGCAGATAATTCAGAAACTCTTCTAGCAGAAGAAATAGCAACCAAAAACAGAACTTTCCAAGATAGAAACTTAATATCTATGGAATGTAAAGGTTCAAACGGAACCCCTTGAAGAACTGAAAGAACTAAGTTTAGACTCCATGGAGGAGTCATGGGTCTGTAGACAGGCTTGATTCTGACTAAGGCCTGTACAAATGCCTGTACATGTGGCACTGAGCCTGGGAAGGAGAGGAAGGAGAGGAAACGGTGGAAACACATACGCTAGGTTGAACGACCAAGGCGCCACTAATGCATCCACTAGAGTCGCCTTGGGATCCTTGGATCTGGACCCGTAGCAAGGAATCTTGAAGTTCTGACGGGACGCCATTAGATCCATGTCTGGAATGCCCCATAATTGGGTTAACTGAGCAAAGACCTCCGGGTGGAGTTCCCACTCCCCCGGATGGAAAGTCTGACGACTCAAATAGTCCGCCTCCCAGTTGTCTACTCCTGGGATGTGAATAGCAGATAGATGGCAGGAGTGATTCTCTGCCCATAGATAATCTTGGTTTCTTCCTTCATCGCTAGGGAACTCTTTGTTCCCCCCTGATGATTGATGTACGCAACAGTCGTTATGTTGTCCGACTGAAATCTTATGAACCTAGCTTCCGCTAGCTGAGGCCAAGCCAGGAGCGCATAGAATATTGCTCTTAGTTCCAAAATTTTTATCGGGAGAAGCGACTCTTCCCGAGACCATAGGCCCTGAGCTTTCAGGGAGTCCCAGACCGCGCCCAACCCCAAGAGGCTGGCGTCGGTCGTGACGATGACCCACTCCGGTCTGCGGAAACTCATTCCCTGAGACAGGTGATCCTGGGTCAACCACCAGAGAAGTGAGTCCCTGGTTACCTGGTCTACTTGAATTTGGGGAGACAAGTCTGTATAGTCCCCATTCCACTGATTGAGCATGCACAGCTGTAATGGTCTTAGATGAATTCGAGCAAAAGGAACCAAGTCCATTGCTGCGACCATTAGTCCTATTACTTCCATGCACTGAGCTATGGAGGGTTGAGGAATAGAATGAAGAACTCGACAAACGTTTAGAAGCTTTAGCTTTCTGACTTCTGTCAGGAAGATCTTCATTTCCACAGAATCTATTATTGTTCCCAGAAAAGGAACCCTTGTGGACGGTGACAGTGAACTCTTTTCTATGTTCACCTTCCACCCGTGAGATCTGAGAAAAGCCAACACAATGTCTGTGTGGGCCCTTGCTTTGGAAAGAGACGACGCTTGGATTAGGATGTCGTCTAGATAAGGTGCTACAGCGATACCCCTCGGCCTTAGGACCGCTAGAAGGGACCCTAGCACCTTTGTGAAAATTCTGGGAGCGGTGGCTAAACCGAATGGAAGAGCCACAAACTGGTAATGTTTGTCCAGAAAGGCGAACCTCAGGAACTGATGATGAGTTTTGTGGATTGGAATATGCAGATACGCATCCTTTAGATCCACGGTAGTCAAATATTGACCCTGCTGGATTGTCGGCAAGATTGTCCAGAATTGGCCTGAAAGTTCCCTCTTTTTTGGGAACCACAAACAGGTTTGAGTAAAAACCTAGACCTTGTTCCCCGGAGGGGACTGGGTTTATCACTCCCATCTTTGATAGGTCTCTTACACAATGTAAGAATGCCTGTTTCTTTATCTGGTCTGAAGATAAGCGAGACAGGTGGAACCTTCCCCTTGGAGGAAGTCCCTTGAACTCTAGTAGGTATCCCTTGGAGACTCTCTCTAGTGCCCAGGGATCCGGAACATCTCTTGCCCAAGCCTGAGCGAAGAGAGATAGTCTGCCCCCTACCAGAACCGGTCCCGGATCGGGGCTACCCCTTCATGCTGTCTTGGTAGCAGCAGCAGGTTTCTTGGTCTGTTTACCCTTGTTCCAGCCTTGCATGGGCTTCCAAGCGGGTTTGGGCTGGGCCGCGTTACCTTCTTGTCTAGCGGCAGTGGAGTTATTAGCCGGTCCGTTCCTGAAATTGCGTAAGGAACGAAAATTAGACTTGTTCTTAGCCTTAAAAGGCCTATCCTGTGGGAGGGCATGGCCCTTACCCCCAGTGATGTCTGAAATAATTTCCTTCAATTCCGGCCCAAAAAGGGTCTTACCCTTGAAAGGAATATTAAGTAACTTATTCTTGGACGACACATCTGCCGACCAGGATTTCAGCCAAAGCGCCCTCCGCGCTACTATAGCAAAACCTGAGTTTTTCGCCGCCAATTTCGTTATTTGAAAGGCGGCATCTAATATAAAGGAATTAGCTAATTTTAATGCGTGAATTCTGTCCATGACTTCTTCATAGGAAGTCTCTTTCTGGAGCGACCTTTCTAGTTCCTCGAACCAAAAGGACGCCGCTGAAGTGACAGTAATAACACACGTAGCTGGTTGAAGGATGAACCCTTGCTGAACAAAAATCTTTTTAAGCAATCCTTCCAATTTTTTATCCATAGGATCTTTGAAAGCACAGCTGTCCTCTATAGGAATAGTGGTGCGCTTCGCTAGTGTTGAAACAGCTCCCTCAACCTTCGGGACCGTCTGCCATGCGTCCCTTCTAGGGTCTACTATGGGAAACATTTTCTTAAATATAGGAGGTGGGGCAAAGGGTACACCTGGCTTCTCCCACTCCTTTTCTACTATTTTCGCTACCCTCTTAGGTATTGGAAAAGCGTCGTCGTGCACTGGGACCTCTAAAAATTTGTCCAATTTGCACAACTTCTCTGGTACTACCATAGAATCACAGTCATCCAGAGTAGCTAATACCTCCTTTAGCAAAGCGCGGAGATGTTCTAGCTTAAACTTAAATGCTACTATATCAGGTTCTGCCTGTTGAGAAATTTTTCCTGAGTCTGAAATTTCACCCTCAGACAGCCCTTCCCTCACAGCCAATTCCGATTGATGTGAAGGTAAAATAGATAAAGCATCGTCAGCGTCTGATTGTTCATCCCTTTTATCTGTATTTAAAGCTGAACAATCACGCTTTCTCTGAAATGCTGGCAGTTTGGATAAAAGATTTGCTATAGAATTATCCACTACTGCTGTTAATTGTTGCACAGAAATAAGCACTGGCGCGCTAGGTGTCGCCTGCGCGGGCAAAGCTGGTGTAGACACAGAAGGAGAGGATGTAGAACTATCCCCACTACCTTCATTAGATAAATCATCTTGGGCAACATTATGAAATGTAACAGAGCTGTCCTCATTTTGTTTGGACGCTATGGCACAATTATCACAAACACTCGAAGGGGGAATCACATTTGTCTCTATACACACAGAACATAGGTTATCTGATGGCACAGACATGTTAAACAGATTTAGGCAGGCAAACAATGCAATAAAAACGATTTTAAACAAAAACGTTACTGTCTCTTTAAATAATAAAATGACACACTTTATTTCTGAATGTTCAAAAAACTATGAAGGCAATATCCGATTTTTCTGAAATTTGGACCCCAGTGTCTTAATGCTTAGAAAGTATTGCACAGCAAATATGGAGACTCTAGCTCTTAAAACAAGCAAAGCGGAGCTAATTGTTGGATTTAACCGTTTTTATACACCACAATCCCTGCTTACAGCATTGCTGCAGCTTTTACCTTTCTTAGGGGGCAATCATCCACAGAAATAAGCCTTCTGGAGTCACTTTCTGAGCCACATGACCCTCTCACATGGAACTGCATGCACTGCCTTGAAATTAACTGAAGTGCCAAAATGAGGCCTCCTCCCTCAGTACACTAGAGTGAAGGGGCCTTCCTGACTAGATTTAGGTGTCTAAAGCAAGCCAGATCAATAAAAAACGTCCCCAAGTGTATATGAGCTTATAAAACATTTCAATTGCCATCATATTGTAATAAAAAACAATCGATTTGGCCCCTTACAGTGTCTACCAGCATAAAAATCAAAAAGGGGAAGCCTGTTATCTTTTTTGCTGAGGTGAAAGAAAAATGGCTTACCGTTTCCCCTGAGGGGAAAAATGACTGTCATCTAGCATTAGCCTGTGTTGCTAGGAGACTAGTCATACCTGAAGCAGATAAGTCTGCAAACTGTTACCCCCAACTGAAGTTCTCTGGTTTCAACAGTCCTGCGTGGTAACAGAAATGGATTTTAGTTACTTGTGCTAAAATCATAGCCCTCTTAAACAGAAATCTTCATCACTTTTCTGTTGTAGAGTAAATAGTACAAGCCAGCACTATATTAAAATAACAAACTCTTGATAGAAGAATAAAAAACTACAACTAACACCACAAACTCCTCACCATCCCCGTGGAGATGCTACTTGTTCAGAGCGGCAAGGAGAATGACTGGGGGGCGGAGCCAGAGGGGGAGCTATATGGACAGCTCTTGCTGTGTGCTCTCCTTGCCTTTCCCTGTGGGGGAGAATATTTCCCACAAGTAATGGATGACACCGTGGACCGGACACACCAATGTTGGAGAAAAGAAGACATCTAAGCTAAGAAGCCAGCCAATTTGTGGTTCAGACCATGGACAGCACTTGTTTATTGGTGCTGTCCAATCAGCAAGGACAACCCAGGTTGTTCACCAAAAATGGGCCGGCATCTAAACTTAAATTCTTGCTTTTCAAATATAGATACCAAGAGAATAAAGAAAATTTGACAATAGGGGTAAATTAGAAAGATGCTTAAAATTGCACGCTCTATCTGAATCATGAAAGAAAAAAATTGGGTACAGTGTCCCTTTAAGTTTACATTCCTGCTTTTTTAAATAAAGATAGCAAGAGAACGAAGAAAATTTGATAATAGGAATAAATTAGAAAGTTGCTTAAAATTGCATGCTCTATCTCAATCGTGAAAGAAAAAAAATTGGATTTAGTGTACCTTTAACCATGTCAAGTGGTAAGCTGCAAATATTAGTTTTAGAGCAGGTAGCTATTATTCAATATCTTACAAACATTTCCTCTGGCAGTATCAGCTCTCTCTTGTTAAGCTGCTGAAAGTAACAAGCAATATAGTGTATTCAGCAGTACTTAGAAATGCTTTTATTAAAAACAATATTAATAAAAACTTTCAAAAAGTGTTACAAAAAGTGAACTACGTATTTCTTGGCTCTTGGGCTGTTTCCCCAACCTTGCAACAGTTAAACTGGAGTGAGAAAGCGGAGGAACCACAGTGTGGTTTAATGGATATCATCATGGCTTTACTGTTATCAGAATATAATTTGATTTATTATTAACATGATTTGGATATTGATTGAAAGTGGCTTTGTGGATAGAATACATTAAACTGCAACATATTGCTAAAATATAGCTAAACTGTTGCTAGAAACAAATCAAATTAATCAAAGGATAACTAGCACAAAAGCATTTGATAAAAGTCCATAGGCTCATATTCTGTTGTAAACAATAAAATAATCTGAAAAACATTTATACAAAACATGGAATGAATAAAAAAAAACAGAATTTATGTTTACCTGATAAATTTCTTTCTCCAACGGTGTGTCCGGTCCACGGCGTCATCCTTACTTGTGGGATATTCTCTTCCCCAACAGGAAATGGCAAAGAGCCCAGCAAAGCTGGTCACATGATCCCTCCTAGGCTCCGCCTACCCCAGTCATTCGACCGACGTTAAGGAGGAATAATAGCATAGGAGAAACCATATGGTACCGTGGTGACTGTAGTTAAAGAAAATAAATTATCAGACCTGATTAAAAAACCAGGGCGGGCCGTGGACCGGACACACCGTTGGAGAAAGAAATTTATCAGGTAAACATAAATTCTGTTTTCTCCAACATAGGTGTGTCCGGTCCACGGCGTCATCCTTACTTGTGGGAACCAATACCAAAGCTTTAGGACACGGATGAAGGGAGGGAGCAAATCAGGTCACCTAAATGGAAGGCACCACGGCTTGCAAAACCTTTCTCCCAAAAATAGCCTCAGAAGAAGCAAAAGTATCAAACTTGTAAAATTTGGTAAAAGTGTGCAGTGAAGACCAAGTCGCTGCCCTACATATCTGATCAACAGAAGCCTCGTTCTTGAAGGCCCATGTGGAAGCCACAGCCCTAGTGGAATGAGCTGTGATTCTTTCGGGAGGCTGCCGTCCGGCAGTCTCGTAAGCCAATCTGATGATGCTTTTAATCCAAAAAGAGAGAGAGGTAGAAGTTGCTTTTTGACCTCTCCTTTTACCTGAATAAACAACAAACAGGGAAGATGTTTGTCTAAAATCCTTTGTAGCATCTAAATAGAATTTTAGAGCGCGAACAACATCCAAATTGTGCAACAAGCGTTCCTTCTTTGAAACTGGTTTCGGACACAGAGAAGGTACGATAATCTCCTGGTTAATGTTTTTGTTAGAAACAACTTTTGGAAGAAAACCAGGTTTAGTACGTAAAACCACCTTATCTGCATGGAACACCAGATAAGGAGGAGAACACTGCAGAGCAGATAATTCTGAAACTCTTCTAGCAGAAGAAATTGCAACTAAAAACAAAACTTTCCAAGATAATAACTTAATATCAACGGAATGTAAGGGTTCAAACGGAACCCCCTGAAGAACTGAAAGAACTAAATTGAGACTCCAAGGAGGAGTCAAAGGTTTGTAAACAGGCTTGATTCTAACCAGAGCCTGAACAAAGGCTTGAACATCTGGCACAGCTGCCAGTTTTTTGTGAAGTAACACCGACAAGGCAGAAATCTGTCCCTTCAGGGAACTTGCCGATAATCCTTTTTCCAATCCTTCTTGAAGGAAGGATAGAATCCTAGGAATCTTAACCTTGTCCCAAGGGAATCCTTTAGATTCACACCAACAGATATATTTTTTCCAAATTTTATGGTAAATCTTTCTAGTTACAGGCTTTCTGGCCTGAACAAGAGTATCGATAACAGAATCTGAGAAACCTCGCTTCGATAAAATCAAGCGTTCAATCTCCAAGCAGTCAGCTGGAGTGAAACCAGATTCGGATGTTCGAACGGACCCTGAACAAGAAGGTCTCGTCTCAAAGGTAGCTTCCAAGGTGGAGCCGATGACATATTCACCAGATCTGCATACCAAGTCCTGCGTGGCCACGCAGGAGCTATCAAGATCACCGACGCCCTCTCCTGATTGATCCTGGCTACCAGCCTGGGGATGAGAGGAAACGGCGGGGAACACATAAGCTAGTTTGAAGGTCCAAGGTGCTACTAGTGCATCCACTAGAGCCGCCTTGGGATCCCTGGATCTGGACCCGTAGCAAGGAACTTTGAAGTTCTGACGAGAGGCCATCAGATCCATGTCTGGAATGCCCCAAAGTTGAGTGACTTGGGCAAAGATTTCCGGATGGAGTTCCCACTCCCCCGGATGCAATGTCTGACGACTCAGAAAATCCGCTTCCCAATTTTCCACTCCCGGGATGTGGATAGCAGACAGGTGGCAGGAGTGAGACTCCGCCCATAGAATGATCTTGGTCACTTCTTCCATCGCTAGGGAACTCCTTGTTCCCCCCTGATGGTTGATGTACGCAACAGTCGTCATGTTGTCTGATTGAAACCGTATGAACTTGGCCCTCGCTAGCTGAGGCCAAGCCTTGAGAGCATTGAATATCGCTCTCAGTTCCAGAATATTTATCGGTAGAAGAGATTCTTCCCGAGACCAAAGACCCTGAGCTTTCAGGGATCCCCAGACCGCGCCCCAGCCCATCAGACTGGCGTCGGTCGTGACAATGACCCACTCTGGTCTGTGGAATGTCATCCCTCGTGACAGGTTGTCCAGGGACAGCCACCAACGGAGTGAGTCTCTGGTCCTCTGATTTACTTGTATCTTTGGAGACAAGTCTGTATAGTCCCCATTCCACTGACTGAGCATGCACAGTTGTAACGGTCTTAGATGAATGCGCGCAAAAGGAACTATGTCCATTGCCGCTACCATCAACCCGATCACTTCCATGCACTGAGCTACGGAAGGAAGAGGAACGGAATGAAGTATTCGACAAGAGTCCAGGAGCTTTGTCTTTCTGGCCTCTGTTAGAAAAATCCTCATTTCTGAGGAGTCTATAATTGTTCCCAAGAAGGGAACCCTTGTTGACGGGGATAGAGAACTCTTTTCCACGTTCACTTTCCAGCCGTGCGATCTGAGAAAGGCCAGGACGATGTCCGTGTGAGCCTTTGCTCGAGGGAGGGACGACGCTTGAATCAGAATGTCGTCCAGGTAAGGTACTACTGCAATGCCCCTTGGTCTTAGCACAGCTAGAAGGGACCCTAGTACCTTTGTGAAAATCCTTGGAGCAGTGGCTAATCCGAAAGGAAGCGCCACGAACTGGTAATGTTTGTCCAGGAATGCAAACCTTAGGAACCGATGATGTTCCTTGTGGATAGGAATATGTAGATACGCATCCTTTAAATCCACCGTGGTCATGAATTGACCTTCCTGGGTGGAAGGAAGGATAGTTCGAATGGTTTCCATCTTGAAAGATGGGACCTTGAGAAATTTGTTTAAGATCTTGAGATCTAGGATTGGTCTGAATGTTCCCTCTTTTTTGGGAACTATGAACAGATTGGAGTAGAACCCCATCCCTTGTTCTCTCAATGGAACAGGATGAATCACTCCCATTTTTAACAGGTCTTCTACGCAAAGTAAGAACGCCTGTCTTTTTATGTGGTCTGAAGACAACTGAGACCTGTGGAACCTTCCCCTTGGGGGAAGTCCCTTGAATTCCAGAAGATAACCCTGGGAGACTATTTCTAGCGCCCAAGGATCCAGAACATCTCTTGCCCAAGCCTGAGCGAAGAGAGAGAGTCTGCCCCCCACCAGATCCGGTCCCGGATCGGGGGCCGATATTTCATGCTGTCTTGGTAGCAGTGGCAGGTTTCTTTGCCTGCTTTCCCTTGTTCCAGCCTTGCATTGGTCTCCAAGCTGGCTTGGCCTGAGAAGTATTACCTTCTTGCTTAGAGGACGTAGCACCTTGGGCTGGTCCGTTTTTACGAAAGGGACGAAAATTAGGTCTATTTTTTGCCTTGAAAGGCCGATCCTGAGGAAGGGCATGGCCCTTACCCCCAGTGATATCAGAGATAATCTCTTTCAAGTCAGGACCAAACAGCGTTTTCCCCTTGAAAGGAATGTTTAGTAGCTTGTTCTTGGAAGACGCATCAGCCGACCAAGATTTCAACCAAAGCGCTCTGCGCGCCACAATAGCAAACCCAGAATTCTTAGCCGCTAACTTAGCCAATTGCAAAGAGGCGTCTAGAGTGAAAGAATTAGCCAATTTGAGAGCATTGACTCTGTCCATAATCTCCTCATAAGGAGGCGAGTCACTATCGAGCACCTTAATCAGTTCATCAAACCAGAAATATGCGGCTGTAGTGACAGGGACAATGCATGAAATGGGTTGTAGAAGGTAACCCTGCTGAACAAACATCTTTTTAAGCAAACCTTCTAATTTTTTATCCATAGGATCTTTGAAAGCACAACTATCCTCTATGGGAATAGTGGTGCGTTTGTTTAAAGTAGAAACCGCTCCCTCGACCTTGGGGACTGACTGCCATAAGTCCTTTCTGGGGTCGACCATAGGAAACAATTTTTTAAATATGGGGGGAGGGACGAAAGGAATACCGGGCCTTTCCCATTCTTTATTAACAATGTCCGCCACCCGCTTGGGTATAGGAAAAGCTTCTGGGAGCCCCGGCACCTCTAGGAACTTGTCCATTTTACATAGTTTCTCTGGGATGACCAAATTTTCACAATCATCCAGAGTGGATAATACCTCCTTAAGCAAAATGCGGAGATGTTCCAATTTAAATTTAAAAGTAATCACATCAGATTCAGCCTGCTGAGAAATATTCCCTAAATCAGTAATTTCTCCCTCAGACAAAACCTCCCTGGCCCCCTCAGATTGGGTTAGGGGCCCTTCAGAGATATTAATATCAGCGTCGTCATGCTCTTCAGTAACTAAAACAGAGCATCCACGCTTACGCTGAACAGGGTTCATTTTGGCTAAAATGTTTTTGACAGAATTATCCATTACAGCCGTTAATTGTTGCATAGTAAGGAGTATTGGCGCGCTAGATGTACTAGGGGCCTCCTGAGTGGGCAAGACTCGTGTAGACGAAGGAGGGAATGATGCAGTACCATGCTTACTCCCCTCACTTGAGGAATCATCTTGGGCATCATTGTCATTATCACATAAATCACATTTATTTAAATGAATAGGAATTCTGGCTTCCCCACATTCAGAACACAGTCTATCTGGTAGTTCAGACATGTTAAACAGGCATAAACTTGATAAGAAAGTACAAAAAACGATTTGAAATAAAACCGTTACTGTCACTTTAAATTTTAAACTGAACACACTTTATTACTGCAATTGCAAAAAAACATGAAGGAATTGTTCAAAATTCACCAAACTTTCACCACAGTGTCTTAAAGCCTTGAAAATATTGCACACCAAATTTGGAAGCTTTAACCCTTAAAATAACGGAACCGGAGCCGTTTTAAGCTTTAACCCCTTTACAGTCCCTGGTATCTGCTTTGCTGAGACCCAACCAAACCCAAGGGGAATACGATACCAAATGATGCCTTCAGAAGTCTTTTATAAGTATCAGAGCTCCTCTCACATGCGACTGCATGCCATGCCTCTCAAAAACAAGTGCGCAACACCGGCGCGAAAATGAGACTCTGCCTATGCTTTGGGAAAGCCCCTAAAGAATAAGGTGTCTAAAACAGTGCCTGCCGATATTATTATATCAAAATACCCAGAATAAATGATTCCTCAAGGCTAAATAAGTGTTAATATCAATCGATTTAGCCCAAAAAAATGTCTACAGTCTAAATAAGCCCTTGTGAAGCCCTTATTTACAATCGTAATAAACATGGCTTACCGGATCCCATAGGGAAAATGACAGCTTCCAGCATTACATCGTCTTGTTAGAATGTGTCATACCTCAAGCAGCAAAGACTGCAAACTGTTCCCCCAACTGAAGTTAATGCTCTCAACAGTCCTGTGTGAAACAGCCATGGATTTTAGTTACGGTTGCTAAAATCATTTTCCTCATACAAACAGAATTCTTCATCTCTTTTCTGTTTCTGAGTAAATAGTACGTACCAGCACTATTTGAAAATAACAAACTCTTGATTGAATAATGAAAAACTACAGTTAAACACTAAAAAACTCTAAGCCATCTCCGTGGAGATGTTGCCTGTACAACGGCAAAGAGAATGACTGGGGTAGGCGGAGCCTAGGAGGGATCATGTGACCAGCTTTGCTGGGCTCTTTGCCATTTCCTGTTGGGGAAGAGAATATCCCACAAGTAAGGATGACGCCGTGGACCGGACACACCTATGTTGGAGAAATAACTGATATGGAAAATAGTACTTAAAACTGACTAATCACAGTTCAGTTAGCACCCAAAATATGATGGATACCAATTCTTACTCTATTTATTTGCCGATACTGTGAACATATACACTCTCTACTGTAATTTTAACACTCACTTTTCATCTTAATATTTGCTCAAATACTCCACAACCTTAAGAGAATATTACATGGGTCTTCTTAGATTTTAATTTCTTTATGTTAGGCATTTAATGTGTGCGCACTTTCGTGCAAATGTTCTGGCACCATCTTTTACACTTCTATCTCCTGCCCACACCTGTGTGTAGCCTGACAGAAGCCATTTTAAATAATGCTTTACCCAGTCGCAGGTATCAATTAAACCAGCTGACATTGCCTGGTCGCTCTAATTTATATTGTAAATTAAATCAGTTTGTTTCATATGTGCCACTTGTTATGGTTATTTGCCTATTAGGCATTAGAACTTTTTAAACTCACAGCGCCTTATACAATTATACAATCTGCCATACCTCATTTTGTCTGGGTGTTGTGCACGACGAAACTTTACTGCTAGAATGTTGACCATCCTGTACAGCACTAATATCCAGGCTCATTTTTGGATTATAAGTGTGAGGGTATAGAGATTCAGACACTCGCTTCTGTTCTTCTGCACACTATATGACAACAAATATATGGGTTAGATACTCTTTTCTAGTTAAGCCCCTATCTTGGCATCATCATTGACATGGATTTTCAGTTTCCACTTTTTCTTACCACTAGATACAATTGTTAGAAGCCATATTCATCATTAAATTGTGCTATTTAAAGGGATATGAAACTCAAACTTTTTCTTTCATAATTCAGAAAGAACATGCACTTTTAAACAACTTTCTAATTTACTCCTATTATCAGTTTTTCTTTGTCCTCTTAATATCTTTAGAAAAGCAGGAATGTAAGCTTAGGAGCCGGCCCATTTTTTTGTTGAGCACCTGGGTAGCATTTGATGATTAGTAGCTAAATGTAACCAGCAATCAGCAAGCGCTACCCAGCTGCTAAACCAAAAATGGCCAGCTCCTAAGCTTACATTCTGGCTTTTTTAAATAAAGAAACCAACAGTACAAATAAAAATTGTTAACTGGAGTAAATTAGAAAGTTGCTTAAAATTGCATGCTCTATCTGAATCAAATTTATGCTTATCTGATAAATTGATTTCATCAACGATACGAGTCCACAGATTTCATCCTTACTTGTGGGATACTATCCTCCTGCTAACAGGAAGTGGCAAAGAGCACCAAAGCAGAGCTGTATATATAGCTCCTCCCTTCCCCTCCACCCCCAGTCATTCGACCGAAGGTTTTAGGAAGAGAAAGGAAAAGCTAAAAGGTGCAGAGGTGATTGAAGTTGTAAAAATAAAATATAATCTGTTTTAAAATGACAGGGAGGGCCGTGGACTCGTATCGTAGAAGAAATCAATCCACGGATCTCATCCTTACTTGTAGGATACAATACCAAAGCTACAGGACATGGATGAAACGGGAGGGACAAGACAGAGACCTAAACGGAAGGCACCACTACTTGAAGAACTTTTCTCCCAAAAACAGCCTCAGAAGAAGCAAAAGTATCAAATGAAGACCAAGTCGCAGCCTTACAAATCTTTCAAACAGAAGCATCCTTTTTAAAGGCCCATATGGAAGCCACAGCCCTAGCAGAATGAGCCGTAATTCTTTCAGGAGGCTGCTGTCCAGCAGTCTCATATGCCAGGCGGATGGTACTCCTCAGCCAAAAAGAAAGAGAGGTAGCCGTAGCTTTCTGACCCCTACGCTTTCTAGAATAAACAATGAATAATGAAGATGATTGACGGAAATCCTTAGTCGCCTGTAAGTAAAACTTTAAGGCACGGACCACGTCCAGATTATGTAACAGATGCTCCTTCTTAGAAGAAGGATTAGGACACAAAGAAGGAACAACAATTTCCTGATTAATATTCTTATTAGAAACAACCTTAGGAAGAAATCCAGGTTTGGTACGTAAAACCACCTTATCAGAATGAAAGATAAGATAAGGCGAATCACACTAACGCTGAAAGCTCAGAAACTCTTCGAGCATAAGAAATAGCAACTAAAAACAGAACTTTCCAAGATAACAATTTAATATCTATGGAATGCATGGGTTCAAAGGAACCCCTTGAAGAACTCGAAGAACTAAACTCAAACTCCAGGGAGGAGTAATTGGTCTAAATACAGGCTTAATTCTAGTTAGAGCCTGACAAAAAGACTGAACATCTGGCACATCTGCCAATCGTTTGTGAAGCAAAATTGACAAAGCAGAAATTTGTCCCTTTAAGGAACTTGCTGATAACCCTTTCTCCAATCCTTCTTGGAGAAAAGACAGAATCATGGGAATCCTAATTTTACTCCATGAGTAACCCTTGATTCACACCAACAAAGATATTTACGCCATATCTTATGATAGATTTTTCTAGTGACAGGCTTTCGAGCCTGTATCAGAGTATCGATGACCGAATCAGAGAATCCTCGCTTAGATAGAATCAAGCGTTCAATCTCCAAGCAGTCAGCTGCAGTGAAAACAGATTTGGATGTTGGAAAGGACCTTGAATGAGTAGGTCCTGTCTCAAAGGAAGTTTCCAAGGTGGCACAGAGGACATGTCCACTAGATCCGCATACCAAGTGCTGAGTGGCCACGCAGGCGCTATCAGGATTACTGAAGCTCTCTCCTGTTTGATTCGAGCTATCACGCGTGGAAGGAGAGGAAATGGTGGAAACACATAAGCTAGGCTGAACGACCAAGGCACTGCAAGGGCATCTATCAGTTCGGCCTGGGGATCCCTTGACCTGGATCCGTAACGTGGAAGTTTGGCATTCTGACGAGATGCCATCAGATCCAGTTCCGGTCTGCCCCATTGGCGAATCAATGAGGCAAACACCTCTGGATGGAGTTTCCACTCCCCCGGATGAAAAGTCTGACGACTTAGAAAATCCGCTTCCCAGTTTTCTACTCCTGGGATGTAAATTGCCGACAGATAACAAGAGTGGGCCTCTGCCCATCGGATTATCTTGGATACGTCTATCACCGCTAAGGAACTCCTTGTTCCCCCTTGATGATTGATATATGCCACACAATCGTGATGTTGTCCGACTGGAATCTGATTAATTTGGCCGAAGCCAACTGAGGCCACGCCTAAAGCCTTAAGGGAATTCCAGACTGCACCCCAGCCCAGTAGGCTGGCGTCCGTTGTCACTATCACCCACGAGGGTCTGCGGAAACAAGTCCCCTGGGACAGATGATCCGGTAACAACCACCAAAGAAGAGAGTCTCTGGTCTCTTGATCTAGATTTATCTGAAGAGATAAATTCACATCCCCATTCCCACAGTCCCCATTCCACTGTCCGAGCATGCACAGCTGCAGTGGTCTGAGATGAAAGCGGGCAAACGGAACGATGTCCATTGCCGCTACCATTTATCCTATGGCCTCCATACACTGAGCCACTGATGGCCGAGGAATGGACTGAAGTGCTCGGCAAGTATTTAGAATCTTTGTTTTTCTGACCTCCGTCAGAAATATCTTCATGTCTACCGAGTCTACCAGAGTCCCCAAGAAGGGAACCCTTGTCTGTGGAACTAGTGAACTCTTTTATATGTTCACCTTCCAACCGTGAGTTCTAAGGAAAGCCAATACTATGTCCGTGTTAGATTTTGTCAAATGATAAGTTGACACCTGAATCAGAATATCGTCCAGATAAGGCGACACTGCTATGCCCCGCGGTCTGAGAACCGCTAGAATAGACCCTAGAACCTTTGTGAAGATTCTGGGTGCTGTGGCCAACGCGAAGGGAAGAGCCACGAACTGGTAATGTTTGTCCAGGAAGGCAAACCTTATGAACTGATGACGATTCTTGTGAATAGGGATATGAAGGTATGCATCCTTCAAGTCCACGGTAGTCATAAATTGACCCTCCTGGATCATTGGTAAGATTGTTCGTATAGTCTCCATCTTGAATGATGGAACTCTGAGAAACTTGTTTAGACACTTGAGATCTGAAAGTTCCCTCTTTTTTGGGAACCATGAAAAGATTTGAGTAAAACCCATGCCCCTGTTCCAGTTTTGGAATGGGACAAATTACTCCCATGGTAGAGAGGTTTCATACACAGCGTAAGAACGCCTCTCTTTTAAACTGGTCTACAGATAATTGTGAAAGATGAAATTTCCCTCTTGGGAGAAAATCCTTGAATTCCAGTTGATACCCGTGGGTCACGATCTCCAGTGCCCAAGGGTCCTGAACGTCTCTTGCCCAAGCCTGGGCAAAGAAAGAGTCTGCCCCTACTAAGTCCGCTCCCGGATCGGGGGCTGCCCCTTCATGCTGTCTTTGTAGCAGCAGCAGGCTTCTTGGATTGTTTACCTTTGTTCCAAGCCTGGTTGGGTCTCCAGACTGACTTGGATTGAGTAAAGTTCCCTTCCTGCTTTGTGGAGGAAGAGGAAGCAGAGAGTCCTCCTTTAAAGTTTCGAAAAGAACGAAAATTATTTTGCTTACCCCTCACCTTAACAGACTTATCCTGAGGTAAGGCATGGCCTTTACCTCCAGTAATGTCAGAAATTATATCCTTCAATTCAGGCCCGAATAGGGTCTTACCTTTAAAAGGAATAGCTAAAAGCTTAGATTTTGATTACACATCAGCAGACCAAGATTTGAGCCATAATGCCCTACGCGCTAAAATGGCAAATCCTGCATTTTTTGCCGCTAGTTTAGTAATTTGAAAAGCGGCATCAGTAATAAAAGAATTAGCTAGCTTGAGAGCCTTAATTCTATCCAAAATGTAATCTAAACCTTCAGAGACTCTTCTAGAGCCTCAAACCAAAAATCTGCTGCAGTTGTAACTGGAACAATGCAAGCCGTAAGTTGTAAAAGAAAACCGTGATTAATAAATAATTTCTTTAGAAGACCCTCTAACTTTTTATCCATAGTCCACCTTAGGGACCGTTTGCCAAGCATTCCGAATGGTGTCTGATACGGGAAACATTTTCTTAAAATTAGGAGGGGGAGAGAACGGTATACCTGGTCTATCCCATTCCTTCTTTACAATTTCCAAAATTCTTTTAGGAACTGGAAAAACATCAGTGTAAGTAGGCACCTCTAGATATTTGTCCATCTTACACAATTTCTCTGGTGGTATCACAATAGTATCACAATCATCCAGAGTCGCTAAAACCTCCTGAAGTAACATGCAGAGGTGTTCAAGCTTAAATTTAAAGGACATCAAGTCCGAATCTGTCTGAGATAACATTTCCTGAATCTGAAAGTTCTCCTTCAGACAGCAATTCCCTGACCCCCAACTCAGAGCACTGTGAGGGTACATCGGAAATAGCTAATAAAGCATCAGAGGATTCAGTATTCACATTAATACCTGACCTACTGCATTTACCCTGCAACACTAGTAATTTAGATAATACCTCTGTAAGGGTAGTTGACATAACTGCAGCCATCTCCTGCAGAGTAAAAGAATTAGACGCACTAGAGGTACTTGGCGTCGCTTGTGTGGGCGTTAAAGGTTGTGACACTTGGGGAGAATTGGATGGCATATCCTGATTCTCTTCAGACTGAGAATCATCCTTAGGCACACTTTCTTCACCTAAAATATGCTTTTTACAATGTAAGGCCCTTTCAGTACAAGAGATACACAATGTAAGAGGGGGTTCCACAATGGCTTCCAAACACATAGAGCAATGAGTTTCCTCAATGCTAGACATTAAGAACAGACTAGTAATAACCAAAGTAGTCGTTAAACACTTTATTTATTTAATTAAACAGTTTTTAGAAAAACGTGTACTGTGCCTTTAAGGAATAAAAAAGTGCACAATTTTTTCAAACTGCCTAAAAAATTTTAAATAACGCTATCTAATTAGGTACACATACACAATAGTGCTAAAAATGATTGCACCCTGAGGCAAAAGGGCAAAATTAAACTCTAAACGTTCTTATAGCAAAAATGTATTAGATTTCAAAAACGACCCCTGCACCTCCGGTTAACAGGACATCAGTGTAGACCCATCCGGAGCTAATGCCTGCTGCCTTCACAGCCAGATGACCTGCGCATCAGAGCGTGAGAATAGGCCCCGCCCATCATGGACGACGTTTACCTCAGACTGTACAACCGCATGGGAAGCGGTTTAGCCAAAAGCCATGTGGTCCCCAACATAAACTCATACAAAACAGCTATGGAAAAGTTTGTTATGTCTTACTAATAAAAACCAAAACTGTTAAGCTGCCTCTCCCAGTGTCTCTGTAATTGCACTCTGATATATGCTGCAATATGTATAGAGCCCAGTATTCATGTCACCAAATAATATATACAGGTTTCCAGTAATACCCTCTGTTGCCAGGTCTACTGCTTACCCCTTCCCTTGTAGGGAAAAACATGTCAGCCAGTTCTGATACACCAAGTCTCCTCAGAAATAAAAGACTGAACATACCTCAATGCTGCTTGTAGCATGACACCGTTCTCCACACTGAAGATCTCTCTTATACTACCTTCAGAAGCTCTGTGGGAACACACGTGGATCTTAGTTACATCTGCTAAGATCATAAACCTCAGGGCAGAAATCTTCTTCTATATCCCCCTGAGGGAAATAGTACACACCGGTACCATTTAAAATAAAAAAACTTTTTGATTGAAGAAACTAAAACTAACACCTCACTTTACTTATTCCTAGTACAAACACAAGCAAAGAGAATGACTGGGGGTGGGGGGGAAGGGAGGAGCTATATATACAGCTCTGCTGTGGTGCTCTTTGCCACTTCCTGTTAGGAGGATAATATCCCACAAGTAAGGATGAAGTCCGTAGACTCGTCGTATCTTGTAGAAGAAATATGGGTTTCATATCTCTTTAATGTACCTCTTAGATTCCTTTTTTTTTTCTTTTTTTAACTTTATTTATAACAAAGACAAAGAAATTTGTTACATTGACGGTTAGCAAATAAGAGCAAATACAGGTGTCATAAAAATTATAAAGCATACATACATAGTTAAATAAGAACAGTGTAAGCCAGAATAAGAATTCTAAAGTGTCCGTGCATAAATACAAATCTTACAAACTTGTTAGAACAAGCATTCATATATCGGTTAAAAAGTGCATAATGTAACCGTGTAAACTTTTATCAAATCACTAATCTTTCTTTATCTTAGCTGCATTTTTATCTTTTCGCCCCCCCCCACCCCTCACCCCCGCAACAACGAAAACAACAACAAAACAACAACGACAACAACAACGACAACAACAACTACAACAAAAAAAGGGCCTATCCTCTCTTCCCAGCCCCCACCTCCCCCCGACCCCTCACTCTGTGTCCTCTAGCCATTCACCCGGAAAATGGCCCGCCAAGATATTCATCTGTATAAATTCCGCGTTTCTGATTGGTTTAATTAACTTTTTTTGATGTATTAGGGGCAAAGATCTTACAAATACCTCCCATTTTTAAAAAAATACTGCTAAATATTTGTCTTGTGGATATGGTATGTTAATCTGTTCTATTATGAATTGATCCGTCAAAGCCCTTTTAAGTTGGGCCATTGTAGGTGCAGTAGATGCTTTCCATGTTTTAAAGATAAGGTTACGTGCTGCTAATATAATAGTATTTATTAGGTTATAATTCTTAGGTATACCCTGGAATTTTACCAAGAAAAAAATCTCAATCGGAGATATTTTATAGTCTAATTTCAAAATTACCGTCATCCAAAATATGATTTTCCCCCAGTATTGGCGAACCAGTGGGCAGCTCCATAAACAATGGAATAAGTCAGCTCCTATGGCTGAACATCTAGGGCAGAGAGCCTTAGATTTGTACCATTTAGAGAGGACAGCAGGTGTAAGGTATCTCTGTAACCCAACTTTCATCTGTGACTCCCTCCATGATGTCGGGGCCCAACTCTGTTGGACTATTTTAAAACCCCCCACAATAGTCTGCTCATCTATATCCGGAAATAGGGTAGCCCATCTATCAATCATCTCATTTACTTGTAAGTTTGACGCTTTCTGGTTTAACAGTAGATACAAAGGAGAGATTGCATATATTCCTGCTGCATAGATAGAGATCCTTGTCTGCAGCTCACCTAGTGACCAATTATTTCCGTATTTTGTGAGCAGCTCCTGGAGAAAATGTCTAACTTGGAGATAGGCATAGAATTGACGCGTATCTATATCAAACCGAGTTGCAATTTCCTGAAATAATAATGGAAATCCTCCTGCATCTCGTAATTGCCACAAAGTTTGGAGACCTTTTGCCTCCCAATCTTTGAATATCTGGTTGGAAATGCCAGGACTAAACTCTGGGTTACCCACCATGGGTAAATATTGTGAAACATAGGGAGAGTTACCCAGTTCTGTACATAGCCTTTGCCAAGCCATAATAACATTCTTAAAAGTGCCTAGATGAAATATGTTGGATGGGATTGAGGTGAGTGGACAGTGTAAAAGAGCCTTCACCTGGAAGGGAGCCACAACCTGTGATTCCCAAGTACACGAAGTAATTTGCTCCTTCCCAGTTAACCAATCTATTGCAAATCTAGCTATAATAACCAGATTGTATGTCTGGATATTAGGAAGTGCCAGACCCGCTGCTATCTTGGAGTTCATGAGCCTATGAGAGGCAATCCGCGGTCTCTTGCCATTCCATAAGAATTTGGAACAAGCCTTATTGTATATAGTAATATCTTTTTTATGCAAGAACCATGGGATATTTTGTAAGATGAAGAGAAGCTTTGGGAAGATAACTGATTTAATTAGAGTCACCCGTGCAGTTAATGAAATCGGTAACCTGGCCCATTCCTCCAGCTCCCTTTTACAGGAGTCCATCACCATCTTATGATTTAAGCTATACCATTCTTCCGGATTTCTGGATAGTCTTAAGCCAAGATATGTAATCTGGAGGACCTCTCGAAAGGGATGGTTCACCTGCGGTGAGGGTTTTTTGTATATCCACATTAATTCCGACTTAGAAGTATAGATCTTGAACCCTGAGATTTCACCAAAGTCTTGGGTAATACTCTGTAAAACGGGTAATGACACTTTAAGGTTAGATAGAAATAGAAGAAGATCATCCGCGTAGAGGAGAAGAACCATCTTCTCGCCTGCAAATGAAATCCCATTAAGCTCTTGGCGTAATCGTATAGCCAGAGGTTCTACGCTAAGATTAAACAAGAAGGGGGAGAGTGGGCAACCTTGTCTAGTCCCTCTGAATAGGTTAAATCGATTAGTAGATGTATTATTAATAATTACCGCGGAAGAGGGAGTACTATAGATTAAACGTATATAGTTATTAAAAGAACCCGAAAACCCAAATTGATCTAACGCACCAAACAGATGGTCCCAACTAACCCTATCGAAAGCCTTTTCCGCGTCGACCGTTAAAATAGCCTTATCTATACTTCCGTGAGACTCCATAGCCTTATATTTATTCCAGAAGGATTCCATCAGGATTAACAATTTCCTCATATTCCTTACCGGCTTACGTCCAGGCATAAAACCAGATTGATTCTCATGGACTAAATCGCCCATGTGAGGTTTCAATCGTGAGGCTACAATAGACGCGAGCAGCTTATAGTCGGTATTTAAGACCGAGATAGGTCTGTAGGAGCTTGGTAACTCGGGATCTTTCCCCTTTTTTAATATCAGAGAGATATTTGCAGCTGAGAAGGAGGCAGAGCACCTTGTATTCTCAGAGAAGTAAAGATTAAATAATTTAGTAAGTATAGGTAACACCTGAGGTTGTAGAATTCTGTAATATTCGATGGGAAGGGCATCTGGACCAGGTGCTTTATTAAGTTTTGCATTTTTAATTGCCCATAATATTTATTCTTCAGTAATGGGCATATTAATGCTATCTCTAGCTTCTATGGATAAACGCGGTACTTTAATCTTTCCCCAAAAGGCCTCTTTCTTATCTGGATTAGGGGGGTCTTGTTTATATAAATCCTGGAAGAAGTCAAAGAACACTTTTTCTATATCTGTGTGCCTCGTAAATCTTGTGGATCCTTGTTTGATAGCAGCAATTGCGTGTCTAGCTGAAGGTTTAATTAGCTTCGCTAGGAACTTAGCTGATCTACCTGTGAACCCCCCATATCTGGCTTTCATTCTAAGTTCTTACTGGGCACTGGTCTGTTTTATGTGTGTATCCCGCAGTGTCTTAGCTGCAATATATTCCTCCCAACATTCTCTAGTATGCCTGGTAATATAGGCTCTATATGTGTTCTTGACCCGATTGGCTAATTGTCTAGCCAATAAACTGTGTTTTTTTGTCCAATAGAGTGTGTAGGATTTCATCTCTCCGCGTAGTACGGCCTTAGAGGCCTCCCAGAATGTCTCGATCTTGTCTATGTAATTACCGTTATTCTTAAGGTATTCTGCCCATTTCAGACGTAAATGGTTCTGGAATTTGATATTACTACTTAAATATCTGGGAAAAGAAATATAATTCTTACCAGGCCGACTATGTCCAATAGTAAGATTTAGTGCTATCACAGCATGATCAGAAATAGTTATGTCTTCAATTCTAGTGGCCCAATTCCTAGCAAGCATTGATTCTGATATCAGAAAGTAGTCAAGCCGAGAGAAGGAGCGTTGAACCTGAGATACACACGTAAATGTCCGAGCATCTGGGTTCTGCACTCTCCATAAAATCGACCATACCTAGGTGTGAGCATAACTTCTGAAAGATCCAGACTTTTCTGCTTCTGCTGTTTAGCGCCCTCCTATTAGAATTATCCAAAAAGGGGTCTGCAACCAGGTTAAAATCTCCTGCGATAATTAAATTGAGCCCTATAAATCTACGTAATTTAACGGAAAGAGCTGACCAAAAATTATGGTCAATTTGATTAGGTCCGTATATGTTACAAAGTATGTATCTAATATTATTGATTTCCAATTCCAGTATTAGAACTCTCCCTTCAGGATCGGGTTCAATGTTAACTATTCGGTAGTCTAGTTTTCGATTCAATAGAATTGCGACCCCCCTCTTCCTTGAGGTAAATGGAGCCGCCACAACTTCCCCCACCCACTTAGATTTAAGTTTGGAAATTTCACTAACATTAAGGTGTAGTTCCTGTAGGAGAACTATGTCGGGGTTAAATTTCCCCAGATGTTTTATTACGGTTTTTCTTTTAATGGGTGAATGAATGCCCCCTATATTCCAAGACAATAGCTTAAGGTTATACGCCATCAACACTTATTTATTTTGACAACCCTGGATGTCAAAGGGGATAATCCCCATAACCTCCCGCTTAGGGGAACCCAGGGGGCCAGCTCTAACAATGGTACGCAAGGAGGGACAGACAGGGAACGGGGAGGAGCAGGCGGCGGCGAAGAGGAAAGAGGGGGAAAAAAAAAAAGGGAAACACAACACAACCCCCACATAAACACCCCCCCCCCCCCCCACAGGACCTACAAACACCATTTCTGTAACTACCATATACCTGAATTCAGATACCATATTGACCGGCTAACTACCTCTAAGCAACTAGATATTCTAGTTCTATAAACATAAAACCTCTCTTAGAAAATTAGATACATGTTCATGGGACCCCTGCTTCCCTGCAGAAGGCCTCAGCCTCCATAACATTGTTGAGTGTATGTGTGTTACCATCTTTCTGCACAATTAACTTTGCAGGGTAAATTAATCTGATATTGTAATTTTCTTTCTGTAGTCTCCCATAAAAAAAAGACATATCTCTTCTCTTGGTAAGTGTTTCCGAAGAGAAGTCCTGAAACAATAGTAACTTATGAGGGCCTATGGAAAGAGGACTACATTTCCTGTAATGTTTGAGGAATAGTAATTTGTCTTGAAAGTTCACAAATTTAAAAATTACTGGTCCGGGTCTCAGGACCTCTCTAGATTCACGTCGTTGGCCTATCCTATGTACCCTTTCTATCATAAAGGGAGCAGCAGGAGCTGGGATCTGCAGAGCTTGTGGTATGTAATTCATTAGGTCTTGGAACTCCAGGGACTCGGGCAGACCAATCACTTTAAGATTATTACGTCTTGATCGATCCTCGAGATCCTCAATCTTAGCTTGCAGAGAAGTGATAATTTTACTATGAGTATCCACTGTAGGATCAGCAACATTAAATCTGTCTTCCAGGTCTGAGATCCGGTTCTCAATTTCATCTAATCTAGATGAAAATTGTCTGACCTCCAAGGTGAGGATTGATATCTCATTTTTGATCTCCTGTTTGATCATATCAAACTGAGGTGTCAGAATTTTAGCCACTTCCGCTGCAAATTCTATCATATTGTTAGGGGAGGGTATGGAAGCGCTTTTTTCCAAGGGGGAAACAATGCTAGTATCCAAATTCCTGCTGCTCCCTTTTTTTTCTCTTGTTTTAGGAGCCATATTGGAGGGAGAGCTCCTTTGCTGCATATATTTGTCCATGGACAGGGACTAACTGATATGTGTCTGTATCGTGACAGATGTTAACTATATATCTTAGAACAAAAAAAAAAAAACACCTATAGTGCTCTGACAAACTATCTACAAATAGTATACTTTATATAGGGCCTCCTATATTCTACAGAAGATATAATTGTGTACAGAGAGAAAGAGTGTTAACTTTCCTAATTTATTGAAACAATTTATACTCCCAAAGTGATAGTGTTTTAACCCCAAGCATCCCTTCTAGTAGTTAGATCAAACTTTACCTTTATCTAAAGTATAAAAAAAAAAAAGGGAACATTTTTTAAAAAGTTATTCCTTACTTCAAAATAGTTTCTAATGTGTGTTGTAACGTGCGGTTAATACTAGTAACAGTGCTTTTGAATAGATAATTATAAATGAATAAATATAGGTAGAGATAAATAATCCTTAACATAGCCTCTTAGTTTCCTAGTGTAAGATCCAACAATGCTCACTTCGCCAGTAATGTTGCCCAATTTGGCATTTTTGAAACCGGTAAATTACTTCCTATTTCCCTGAGAGACCAATACCCAAAATGTGAACATTTAAAATGGAGAGTAAAAAGCACAACATGTGGTTTTTCTAGTAAATGGTTCTTTATGGACTCAATAAAAAAAAAAAATTCAAATAAAGGTTGACGGTACAAAATCTTTACTTAAAGGGACAGTCAACACCAGAATTGTTGTTGTTTTAAAAGACAGATAATCTAATTACCCATTCCCCAGTTTTGCATAAGTAACACAGTTATATTAATACACTTTTTACCTCTGTGATTACCTTGTTTCTAAGCCTTTGCAAACTGCCCCCTTATTTCAGTTCTTTTGACAGACTTGTAATTTAGCCAATCAGTGCTGACTCCTAGGTAACTCCATGTGTGTGAGCACAATGACACACATGAACTAACACCCTCTAATGGTGAAAAACTTTCAAAATGCATTCAGATAAGAGGCGGCTTTCAAGGTCTAAGAAATTAGCATATGCACCACCTAGGTTTGGCTTTTAACTAAGAATACCAAGAGGACAAAGCAAAATTGATGATAAAACATAATTTATGTAAGAACTTACCTGATAAATTCATTTCTTTCATATTAGCAAGAGTCCATGAGCTAGTGACGTATGGGATATACATTCCTACCAGGAGGGGCAAAGTTTCCCAAACCTCAAAATGCCTATAAATACACCCCTCACCACACCCACAAATCAGTTTAACGTATAGCCAAGAAGTGGGGTGATAAGAAAAAAGTGCGAAAGCATAAAAAATAAGGAATTGGAATAATTGTGCTTTATACAAAAAAATCATAACCATCACAAAAAAGGGTGGGGCTCATGGACTCTTGCTAATATGAAAGAAATGAATTTATCAGGTAAGTTCTTACATAAATTATGTTTTCTTTCATGTAATTAGCAAGAGTCCATGAGCTAGTGACGTATGGGATAATGACTACCCAAGATGTGGATCTTTCCACGCAAGAGTCACTAGAGAGGGAGGGATAAAATAAAGACAGCCAATTCCGCTGAAAAAAATCCACACCCAAAACAAAGTTTAAATCTTATAATGAAAAAAACTGAAATTAAAAGCAGAAGAATCAAACTGAAACAGCTGCCTGAAGTACTTTTCTACCAAAAACTGCTTCAGAAGAAGAAAACACATCAAAATGGTAGAATTTAGTAAAAGTATGGAAAGAAGACCAAGTTGCTGCTTTGCAAATCTGATCAACCGAAGCTTCATTCCTAAACGCCCAGGAAGTAGAAACTGACCTAGTAGAATGAGCTGTAATCCTTTGAGGCGGAGTTTTACCCGACTCAACATAAGCAAGATGAATCAAAGACTTTAACCAAGACGCCAAAGAAATGGCAGAGGCCTTCTGACCTTTCCTAGAACCGGAAAAGATAACAAATAGACTAGAAGTCTTTCGGAAATTTTTAGTAGGTTCAACATAATATTTCAAACCTCTAACTACATCCAAAGAATGCAACGATCTTTCCTTAGAATTCTTAGGATTAGGACACAATGAAGGAACCACAATTTCTCTACTAATGTTGTTAGAATTCACAACCTTAGGTAAAAATTCTAAATAAGTTCGCAACACCGCCTTATCCTGATGAAGAATCAGAAAAGGGGACTCACAAGAAAGAGCAGATAATTCAGAAACTCTTCTAGCAGAAGAGATGGCCAAAAGAAACAAAACTTTCCAAGAAAGTAATTTAATGTCCAGCGAATGCATAGGTTCAAACGGAGGAGCTTGAAGAGCCCCCAGAACCAAATTCAAACTCCAAGGAGGAGAAATTGACTTAACAGGTTTTATACGAACCAAAGCTTGTACAAAACAATGAATATCAGGAAGACTAGCAATCTTTCTGTGAAAAAGAACAGAAAGAGCAGAGATTTGTCCTTTCAAGGAACTTGCAGACAAACCTTAATCCAAACCATCCTGAAGAAACTGTAAAATTCTAGGAATTCTAAAAGAATGCCAAGAAAAATGATGAGAAAAACACCAAGAAATGTAAGTCTTCCAGACTCGATAATATATCTTCCTAGATACAGATTTGCGAGCCTGTAACATAGTATTAATCACAGAGTCAGAGAAACCTCTATGACTGAGAATTAAGCGTTCAATTTCTATACCTTCAAATTTAAGGATTTGAGATCCTGATGGAAAAAAGGACCTTGCGATAGAAGGTCTGGTCTTAACGGAAGAGTCCACGGTTGGCAAGTGGCCATCCGGACAAGATCTGCATACCAAAACCTGTGAGGCCATGCTGGAGCCACCAGCAGAACAAACGAGCACTCCTTTAGAATCTTGGAAATCACTCTTGGAAGAAGAACTAGAGGCGGAAAGATATAGGCAGGATGATATTTCCAAGGAAGTGACAATGCATGCACTGCCTCCGCCTGAGGATCCCTGGATCTGGACAGATACCTGGGAAGCTTCTTGTTTAGATGAGAAGCCAGCAGATCTATTTCTGGAAGTCCCCACATTTGAACAATCTGAAGAAATACCTCTGGGTGAAGAGACCATTAGCCCGGATGTAATGTTTGGCGACTGAGATAATCCGCTTCCCAATTGTCTATACCTGGGATATGAACCGCAGAAATTAGACAGGAGCTGGATTCCGCCCATACCAGTATTCGAGATACTTCTTTCATAGCCAGAGGACTGTAAGTCCCTCCTTGATGATTGACATATGCCACGGTTGTGACATTGTCCGTCTGAAAACAAATGAACAACTCTCTCTTTAGAAGAGGCCATGACTGAAGAGCTCTGAAAATTGCACGGAGTTCCAAAATGTTGATTGGTAATCTCACCTCCAGAGATTCCCAAACCCCTTGTGCTGTCAGAGTCCCCCAAACAGCTCCCCAACCTGTCAGACTTGCATCTGTTGAAATCACAGTCCAGGTCGGAAGAACAAAAGAAGCCCCCTGAACTAAACGATGGTGGTCTGTCCACCACGTCAGAGAGTGTCGTACAATCGGGTTTAAAGATATTAATTGAGATATCTTTGTATAATCCCTGCACCACTGGTTCAGCATACAGAGCTGAAGAGGTCGCATGTGAAAACGAGCAAAGGGGATCGCGTCCGATGCAGCAGTCATAAGACCTAGAATTTCCATGCATAAGGCTACCGAAGGGAATAATTGAGACTGAAGGTTTTGACAAGCTGAAACCAATTTTAGACGTCTCTTGTCTGTCAGAGACAGAGTCATGAACACTGAATCTATCTGGAAACCTAAAAAGGTTACCCTTGTCTGAGGAATCAATGAACTTTTTGGTAAATTGATCCTCCAACCATGTTCTCGAAGAAACAATACAAGTAGATTCGTATGAGATTCTGCTAAATGTGAAGACTGAGCAAGTACCAAGATATCGTCCAAATAAGGAAATACCACAATACCCTGTTCTCTGATTACAGACAGAAGGGCACCGAGAACCTTTGTAAAAATCCTTGGAGCTGTTGCTAGACCAAACGGCAGAGCCACAAACTGGTAATGCTCGTCTAGGAAAGAGAATCTTAGAAACTGATAGTGATCTGGATGAATCGGAATATGCAGATATGCATCCTGTAAATCTATTGTGGACATATAATGCCCTTGCTGAACAAAAGGCAGAATAGTCCTTATAGTTACCATTTTGAATTTTGGTATCCTTACATAATGATTCAATATTTTCAAATTCAGAACTGGTCTGAAGGAATTCTCCTTCTTTGGTACAATGAAGAGATTTGAGTAAAACCCCAGCCCCTGTTCCAGAACTGGAACTGGCATAATTACTCCAGCCAACTCTAGATCTGAAACACATTTCAGAAATGCTTGAGCCTTCACTGGATTTACTGGGATACGGGAAAGAAAAAATCTTCTTGCAGGAGGCCTTATCTTGAAGCCTATTCTGTACCCTTGTGAAACAATGTTCTGAATGCAAAGATTGTGAACCGAATTGATCCAAATTTCTTTGAAAAATCGTAATCTGCCCCCTACCAGCTGAGCTGGAATGAGGGCCGCACCTTCATGTTGACTTGGGAGCTGGCTTTGGCTTTCTAAAAGGCTTGGATTTATTCCAGACTGGAGATGGCTTCCAAACTGATACCGCTCCTGTAGGGGAAGGATCAGGCTTTTGTTCCTTATTGTGACGAAAGGAACGAAAACGATTAGTAGATCTAAATTTACCTTTAGATTTTTTATCCTGTGGTAAAAAAGTTCCTTTCCCCCCCAGTAACAGTTGAAATAATAGAATCCAACTGTGAACCAAATAATTTATTACCCTGGAAAGAAAGGGAAAGCAAAGTTGACTTAGAAGACATATTAGCATTCCAAGTCTTAAGCCATAAAGCTCTTCTAGCTAAAATAGCTAGAGACATATACCTGACATCAACCCTAATGATATCAAAGATGGCATCACAAATAAAATTATTAGCATGTTGAAGAAGATAAACAATGCTATGAGAATTATGATCTGTTACTTGTTGCGCTAAAGCTTCCAACCAAAAAGTTGAAGCTGCAGCAACATCCGCTAAAGATATAGCAGGTCTAAGAAGATTAGCTGAACATAAGTAAGCTTTTCTTAGAAAGGATTCAATTTTCCTATCTAAAGGATCCTTAAAGGAAGTACTATCTGCCGTAGGAATAGTAGTACGTTTAGCAAGAGTAGAGATAGCCCCATCAACCTTAGGGATTTTGTCCCAAAACTCTAATCTGTCAGATGGCACAGGATATAATTGCTTAAAACGTTTAGAAGGAGTAAATGAATTACCCAAATTATTCCATTCCCTGGAAATTACTTCAGAAATAGCATCAGGGACAGGAAAAACTTCTGGAATAACTACAGGAGATTTAAAAACCTTATTTAAACGTTTAGATTTAGTATCAAGAGGACCAGATTCCTCTATTTCTAATGCAATTAAGACTTCTTTAAGTAAAGAACGAATAAATTCCATCTTGAATAAATATGAAGATTTATCAGCATCAACCTCTGAAACAGAATCCTCTGAACCAGAGGAATCATTATCAGAATCAGAATGATGATGTTCATTTAAAAATTCATCTGAAAAATGAGAAGTTTTAAAAGACCTTTTACGTTTACTAGAAGGAGGAATAACAGACATAGCCTTCTTAATGGATTTAGAAACAAAATCTCTTATGTTAACAGGAACACTCTGAGTATTAGATGTTGATGGAACAGCAACAGGTAATGTAGTATTACTAAAGGAAATATTATCTGCATTAACAAGTTTGTCATGACATTCAATACAAACAACAGCTGGAGGAACAGATACCACAAGTTTACAGCAAATACACTTAACTTTGGTAGATCCAGCATCAGGCAGCGATTTTCCAGAAGTATCTTCTGATTCAGGGTCAATCTGAGACATCTTGCAATATGTAAAAGAAAAAACAACATATAAAGCAAAATTGATCAAATTCCTTAAATGACAGTTTCAGGAATGGGAAAAAATGCCAGTGAACAAGCTTCTAGCAACCAGAAGCAAATAAAAAATGAGACTTAAATAACGTAGAGACAAAAATGACGACCATATTTTTTAGCGCCAAAAAAGACGCCCACATTATTTGGCGCCTAAATGCTTTTAGCGCCAAAAAATGACGCCACATCTGGTAACGCCGACACTTTTGGCGCAAAAACGTCAAAAAAATGACGCAACTTCCGGTGACAAGTATGACACCGGAAATAACAAATAATTTTTTGCGCCAAAAAAGTCTGCGCCATAGCGCCATATCGTCGATCTGAAAAGGGAGGTAAGAGATGAATCTCTATGACCGATAACAGAGAACCTATGAAATAGACCCCGTAGAAGGAGATCATTGAATTCAAATAGGCAATACTCTCTTCACATCCCTCTGACATTCACTGCACGCTGAGAGGAAAACCGGGCTCCAACCTGCTGCGGAGCGCATATCAACGTAGAATCTAGCACAAACTTACTTCACCACCTCCACAGGAGGCAAAGTTTGTAAAACTGATTTGTGGGTGTGGTGAGGGGTGTATTTATAGGCATTTTGAGGTTTGGGAAACTTTGCCCCTCCTGGTAGGAATGTATATCCCATACGTCACTAGCTCATGGACTCTTGCTAATTACATGAAAGAAAAGTAAATTGGAAAGTTGTTTAATATCACATGCCCTATTTGAATAATGAAAGTTTATTTTGGACTTGACTGTCCCTTTAATAGAATAATACCTTATGAATGAATATAGGTGCAACCATCAATATCATAAAACTAAAACATTAAAGATAGAAGATGAGACTAAAAGTCTCCCAAAATTACACGTGTACACAGGATCCAAGTAATAAGTGAAGCGTGGTAGTTCCCAGATGCACAGCGGAACATACTAAAGGCCAATGGCTACGCCAGTGCAACGATGCATAAGGGTTAACACAGAGTGAATCGCCGCTAAACTTAGGGGAAAATGGAACGCCGCAATTCAAAACTGGGCTGCCGCACGATCCGTACCTCCCCCAATTACTCAAGTGCAAAATCTTGCCATCTCTGAATGCATTAAGAGGCCTAAAGTAGCTTAAAGCCGTATTGGGTGTCAACCACTCACATCAAATTACAGAGTCTTAACTGCATAAAGCATACAACGGAGCTGTATAAATGATCCACACTGCCGGATAACGCGTTTCGCACTCTCCCTCACTGGAAGGCACGGGGCATCATCAGATCCATCTCTCATCTCTCCGTCGTCACTATTTAAAGTCTTTAACTCCTTCAAGGACAACTCCTCCGATTAATGCTCAATAATCAATGTCACTCCTAATAACGTTTGCTCCACCGGCGATGTTTTATCCAGAAACAAGGACTAGGGCGGAGGAAGGGGAAAGATGTTGTGACCATCAAGATGCTGTGCACCTGGGAACTACCACACTTCACTTATAACTTGGATCCTGTGTACAAGCGTCATTTTGAGCGATTTTATATGAACCGCTGCATGGACGTTTTTCAAACACATCTGCAGATACATTTTAAACTCTGTATTTAGTATTATTGGATTAGACAGGGATTGTTATAATAAATGTCCCTTTTTGTTCTACAATAGATGAGTGCGGCATGGCCATACTTTTAATGTGTTTCTATTGAGTCTCATCTTCTATCGTTAAAGTATATATGATGATTTTCTCAAAGATGATATCAAGGAAGGTTGCTTTTGCGTAGCAAGACGAAATACAACCATCGGCAATCAAATTTCGCCATCAATGCTCAAGAAATCAAGAACACAAAGTACTTGGCTTTCACAGAAGGGGCACTATAAATGTGGTAATAGTACCTGCAAGGCTTGCGGATATGTCATCACGGGGAAATTTTTCCAATCCCTGGCCACGCAAAAAGTGTACTCGTTATCACAATGTACAAACTGTAGATCGACTTTTGTGATCTACATGATTACATGCAGCCTTTGCCAGAAGCAATACATAGGGTGCACCTCCCGGGAAGCCAGGGAGAGGATCCATGCCCACCTTAATGACATCGAAAGGGGGATAACACCCACTGGAGCCTCCAAACACTTTGTGGATGAGCACAATAAAGATATAAGCACATTCACCTGGACTGTGATAGATCAGATAAAAAGGAAGCCTAGAGGTGGAGATAGATTGAAGGACCTCCTTGCCAAAGAAGTGTTCTGGATCTTCACCCTAGGCAGTCGGCAACCATCCGGTCTAAACATTGAGACGGATCTAATCAATCATTGGTAATGGATTGCTCCTTATCTACTCTTGACTATATTATATTGTGTTTTCAAACAATATAATATCTAAATAAGTAACTGAGTCTCAATCTGTATTTAAGTACTAAAATACACACTTGTAAATACTTTTTTTTGTGTATGTTTCCAGCTGAGTCAGCTAGTTTCATTTCAGTTTATTTAAATTAGGAATTAGAGTTGATTAATAGGAGGGCATCACTTTATCATGACACGATAACATTTGGATTTGCAAAAAATATAAAGTTAATATAGATATAAGGATGAATCCAATAATACAGTAGTTGTTGTGATTGGTTACATGCCCTCTTGTTTACCAACTAAAAACCACTCTTAGGTTATTCAAATATGTATCCAGCACTTAGCACATTAACCCCACACTCACCTACTTAGAATCAGTGAAAGTTGAATATAACTGAGTTGCTACTTTCTATAATAAGCAGTAAAAATGTATGATCACAAGTAAAATTTGGTATATATTCATCATACAATGCGATTAGATTAGTAGTAATCGTTTGGAAACTCAATTATCTAATTAGTTTATATATCTTTTTCTTTTTCTTTCACTTGTTTATCTACTAAATCATTAGTCTATGGTGAATAGGGTACCAGCAAGGCTATATACATACATATAATAAAATAAATATTTTAGGGGGGGCGGGTCCGAACACCGACCAAGATGGCTGCTTTTAACTTTAGCTGAATCCGGGAGCTGATAGATCCGTTGCCTATCGCTTCACAAACTTAAAATCCAAGCCTGGAATTACAACTGTCCTGTAGATTAATATCTGAAAAGCGGATTTCTGTGCTTTTTAACTTTGGATTCCAGCCAAGCAGACCGGAATAGACGAGGAACGCAGCGGAGGCCTAACAACAGACCTGGCTCCTCATTTACCCTCCCTAAGTCCTGATGTGTCAGGAATAACAGCCGTATGTGCTGTCCCGATCTATTGATACGTAGCTGCTGAAACGCTATGGCAATAACTTCTGTCTTTTTCACCCATGGACATAAGTATTTATAGGTAACGGTGCTATTGTGGAGCGAGATACGCACTAACTTTACTGTCACCCAGATATTTCGCTACTATCTACAATATCCTGTGGTGTATTCAAGAGATCAATTGCTCCAGCATGAAGCCGGCTATATGTCTTGTAGAGGAGCTGTGTAGCCTTTTTGATGCTTTTCAGGCTGAATGTATAGAACAGTTACGAATGGCATTGATTAAACCGGAGGTCGACAAGGCTGATCTACAAACAGCCCACTCTCAGATGAAAGAAGGTAGATGCAACGCTTTGGGGCCCCAGCATCAGCTGCCTGCATTCTATAACGGCCTGCAAAAACTAGAAGATGGGGACATATGTCTGTCTGGGCGGACCGTTATTTCTGATTATGCTGCCAGTACAAGTAAAGAGAAGGTCGATAGGGCTAACCAGAGAGACGCTGACCACATGGCGCTAAATGACAACTCGCCTCTGACAGGGGAAATGGATTCCAGCATTACATGCCGCTCAGCTCACAAATCCATTCATTTGGCAGTTATGTTGAAGCACGCTCAAATATGCAACCCACCTGCTGGGGTTAAAGCCCTTAGAGGCGAACGGACACTGGGTTTACAACTTTCCTCACATTACCTGCCACAATCCACGCAAGTCAGCACTGGGGTAAGGCCTTTGCGGTTTCCAACTGAGACATTTGCCGTCCGGACTGCTGCTATTGTGAGTTGCATAGCCTACAGAATAGGTGTTGGCTGAACAAAACCCTTAACGATGTATTAATTTGGGTGACATAATATCGGACCTTCCTGGGAGAACCTCTACTTAGATTCAAGATTTATAGTTTGGTTTGGTTATACATTGCGTACTGCTTCCACTTGCCCACTATATATTTATACTTTGGTGTAATCCTATTTTATGTTCACAAGGTGGGTTTATGGGATTTTGGTTCATACCTGTTTGCTTTTACTAGGGAGCTTGTTTTCATATACAGATGCTTATAGTTCACAATTTTAACGTCATCGTGTGACTTTAAATACAGACGCTTGTTATTTTAATTAGGCAAATAATGAGTCATAGGCAGGGCTACTTAGAGATGTAATAGACGGGTATTTGAAAGAACTGTATTCTGATTTCCCATTATGTTGCACTATACTGTATGCTGCAGTGTTATAGCATCCTATATTAGTTAGAATGTGTCACACCGTTAAAATAATATAACTCCCCATAGACTATTGGCCTACAAAGCCTCATGGACCTCCCTCACCCCCCTCTGGAGGTGTGGGCAATAAATTATGGCCATATAAGTTCCCAAAGGCCCCGCATCTTTGTGCCTGGTAATGAATACCACAGTCTACTAGGACTTAATTATATACTGCAATCAGTATCCCTACTTAATTTTATTACATGTACCCCTTGTACATCAGTATAGCCCAGTTGTTAGTGCTAGTTGATAATAGTATGTGTCACACCTTTTGATTGTTATAAATCGAGTTTTCTGTATGCTAGACTATAACTATGATGTATGCTCTCCTATCTGGTGAAATTTCAGTTCAAACCACATGTAATTTTATATATGTCTATGTTTAGTTTTATAAAGGCCCAAAAGTGGTCTCATATTTTCCACCCTTTGTTGTTTATCTCCATAAGGGTTCAGGGGTCCAAGAGAGGCCCAGCTGGTTCTGAACAAAAAGACAGAAAACAGAATTTATGTTTACCTGATAAATTACTTTCTCCAACGGTGTGTCCGGTCCACGGCGTCATCCTTACTTGTGGGATATTCTCCTCCCCAACAGGAAATGGCAAAGAGCCCAGCAAAGCTGGTCACATGATCCCTCCTAGGCTCCGCCTACCCCAGTCATTCGACCGACGTTAAGGAGGAATATTTGCATAGGAGAAACCATATGGTACCGTGGTGACTGTAGTTAAAGAAAATAAATTATCAGACCTGATTAAAAAACCAGGGCGGGCCGTGGACCGGACACACCGTTGGAGAAAGTAATTTATCAGGTAAACATAAATTCTGTTTTCTCCAACATAGGTGTGTCCGGTCCACGGCGTCATCCTTACTTGTGGGAACCAATACCAAAGCTTTAGGACACGGATGAAGGGAGGGAGCAAATCAGGTCACCTAAATGGAAGGCACCACGGCTTGCAAAACCTTTCTCCCAAAAATAGCCTCAGAAGAAGCAAAAGTATCAAACTTGTAAAATTTGGTAAAAGTGTGCAGTGAAGACCAAGTCGCTGCCCTACATATCTGATCAACAGAAGCCTCGTTCTTGAAGGCCCATGTGGAAGCCACAGCCCTAGTGGAATGAGCTGTGATTCTTTCGGGAGGCTGCCGTCCGGCAGTCTCGTAAGCCAATCTGATGATGCTTTTAATCCAAAAAGAGAGAGAGGTAGAAGTTGCTTTTTGACCTCTCCTTTTACCAGAATAAACAACAAACAAGGAAGATGTTTGTCTAAAATCCTTTGTAGCATCTAAATAGAATTTTAGAGCGCGAACAACATCCAAATTGTGCAACAAACGTTCCTTCTTTGAAACTGGTTTCGGACACAGAGAAGGTACGATAATCTCCTGGTTAATGTTTTTGTTAGAAACAACTTTTGGAAGAAAACCAGGTTTAGTACGTAAAACCACCTTATCTGCATGGAACACCAGATAAGGAGGAGAACACTGCAGAGCAGATAATTCTGAAACTCTTCTAGCAGAAGAGATTGCAACTAAAAACAAAACTTTCCAAGATAATAACTTAATATCAACGGAATGTAAGGGTTCAAACGGAACCCCCTGAAGAACTGAAAGAACTAAATTGAGACTCCAAGGAGGAGTCAAAGGTTTGTAAACAGGCTTAATTCTAACCAGAGCCTGAACAAAGGCTTGAACATCTGGCACAGCTGCCAGCTTTTTGTGAAGTAACACAGACAAGGCAGAAATCTGTCCCTTCAGGGAACTTGCAGATAATCCTTTTTCCAATCCTTCTTGAAGGAAGGATAGAATCTTAGGAATCTTAACCTTGTCCCAAGGGAATCCTTTAGATTCACACCAACAGATATATTTTTTCCAAATTTTGTGGTAAATCTTTCTAGTTACAGGCTTTCTGGCCTGAACAAGAGTATCGATAACAGAATCTGAGAACCCTCGCTTCGATAAGATCAAGCGTTCAATCTCCAAGCAGTCAGCTGGAGTGAAACCAGGTTCGGATGTTCGAACGGACCCTGAACAAGAAGGTCTCGTCTCAAAGGTAGCTTCCAAGGTGGAGCCGATGACATATTCACCAGATCTGCATACCAAGTCCTGCGTGGCCACGCAGGAGCTATCAAGATCACGACGCCCTCTCCTGATTGATCCTGGCTACCAGCCTGGGGATGAGAGGGAACGGCGGGAACACATAAGCTAGTTTGAAGGTCCAAGGTGCTACTAGTGCATCCACTAGAGCCGCCTTGGGATCCCTGGATCTGGACCCGTAGCAAGGAACTTTGAAGTTCTGACGAGAGGCCATCAGATCCATGTCTGGAATGCCCCACAGCTGAGTGACTTGGGCAAAGATTTCCGGATGGAGTTCCCACTCCCCCGGATGCAATGTCTGACGACTCAGAAAATCCGCTTCCCAATTTTCCACTCCTGGGATGTGGATAGCGGACAGGTGGCAGGAGTGAGACTCCGCCCATAGAATGATTTTGGTCACTTCTTCCATCGCTAGGGAACTCCTTGTTCCCCCCTGATGGTTGATGTACGCAACAGTTGTCATGTTGTCTGATTGAAACCGTATGAACTTGGCCCTCGCTAGCTGAGGCCAAGCCTTGAGAGCATTGAATATCGCTCTCAGTTCCAGAATATTTATCGGTAGAAGAGATTCTTCCCGAGACCAAAGACCCTGAGCTTTCAGGGATCCCCAGACCGCGCCCCAGCCCATCAGACTGGCGTCGGTCGTGACAATGACCCACTCTGGTCTGCGGAATGTCATCCCTCGTGACAGGTTGTCCAGGGACAGCCACCAACGGAGTGAGTCTCTGGTCCTCTGATTCACTTGTATCTTCGGAGACAAGTCTGTATAATCCCCATTCCACTGACTGAGCATGCACAGTTGTAATGGTCTTAGATGAATGCGCGCAAAAGGAACTATGTCCATAGCCGCTACCATCAACCCGATCACTTCCATGCACTGAGCTATGGAAGGAAGAGGAACGGAATGAAGTATCCGACAAGAGTCTAGAAGCTTTGTTTTTCTGGCCTCTGTCAGAAATATCCTCATTTCTAAGGAGTCTATTATTGTTCCCAAGAAGGGAACCCTTGTTGACGGAGATAGAGAACTCTTTTCCACGTTCACTTTCCATCCGTGAGATCTGAGAAAGGCCAGGACGATGTCCGTGTGAGCCTTTGCTTGAGGAAGGGACGACGCTTGAATCAGAATGTCGTCCAAGTAAGGTACTACAGCAATGCCCCTTGGTCTTAGCACAGCTAGAAGGGACCCTAGTACCTTTGTGAAAATCCTTGGAGCAGTGGCTAATCCGAAAGGAAGCGCCACGAACTGGTAATGCTTGTCCAGGAATGCGAACCTTAGGAACCGATGATGTTCCTTGTGGATAGGAATATGTAGATACGCATCCTTTAAATCCACCGTGGTCATGAATTGACCTTCCTGGATGGAAGGAAGAATAGTTCGAATGGTTTCCATCTTGAACGATGGAACCTTGAGAAACTTGTTTAAGATCTTGAGATCTAAGATTGGTCTGAACGTTCCCTCTTTTTTGGGAACTATGAACAGATTGGAGTAGAACCCCATCCCTTGTTCTCTTAATGGAACAGGATGAATCACTCCCATTTTTAACAGGTCTTCTACACAATGTAAGAATGCCTGTCTTTTTATGTGGTCTGAAGACAACTGAGACCTGTGGAACCTCCCCCTTGGGGGAAGTCCCTTGAATTCCAGAAGATAACCTTGGGAGACTATTTCTAGCGTCCAAGGATCCAGAACATCTCTTGCCCAAGCCTGAGCGAAGAGAGAGAGTCTGCCCCCCACCAGATCCGGTCCCGGATCGGGGGCCAACATTTCATGCAGTCTTGGTAGCAGTGGCAGGTTTCTTGGCCTGCTTTCCCTTGTTCCAGCCTTGCATTGGTCTCCAAGCTGGCTTGGCTTGAGAAGTATTACCCTCTTGCTTAGAGGACGTAGCACCTCGGGCTGGTCCGTTTCTACGAAAGGGACGAAAATTAGGTTTATTTTTTGCCTTGAAAGGCCGATCCTGAGGAAGGGCGTGGCCCTTACCCCCAGTGATATCAGAGATAATCTCTTTCAAGTCAGGGCCAAACAGCGTTTTCCCCTTGAAAGGAATGTTAAGTAGCTTGTTCTTGGAAGACGCATCAGCCGACCAAGATTTCAACCAAAGCGCTCTGCGCGCCACAATAGCAAACCCAGAATTCTTAGCCGCTAACCTAGCCAATTGCAAAGTGGCGTCTAGGGTGAAAGAATTAGCCAATTTGAGAGCATTGATTCTGTCCATAATCTCCTCATAAGGAGGAGAATCACTATCGACCGCCTTTATCAGCTCATCGAACCAGAAACATGCGGCTGTAGCGACAGGGACAATGCATGCAATTGGTTGTAGAAGGTAACCCTGCTGAACAAACATCTTTTTAAGCAAACCTTCTAATTTTTTATCCACAGGATCTTTGAAAGCACAACTATCCTCTATGGGTATAGTGGTGCGTTTGTTTAAAGTGGAAACCGCTCCCTCGACCTTGGGGACTGTCTGCCATAAGTCCTTTCTGGGGTCGACCAAAGGAAACAATTTTTTAAATATGGGGGGAGGGACGAAAGGAATACCGGGCCTTTCCCATTCTTTATTAACAATGTCCGCCACCCGCTTGGGTATAGGAAAAGCTTCTGGGAGCCCCGGCACCTCTAGGAACTTGTCCATTTTACATAGCTTCTCTGGGATGACCAACTTGTCACAATCATCCAGAGTGGATAATACCTCCTTGAGCAGAATGCGGAGATGTTCCAACTTAAATTTAAATGCAATCACATCAAGTTCAGCCTGTTGAGAAATGTTCCCTGAATCAGTAATTTCTCCCTCAGACAAAACCTCCCTGGCCCCATCAGACTGGGTTAGGGGCCCTTCAGAGATATTAGTATCAGCGTTGCCATGCTCTTCAGTATCTAAAACAGAGCAGCCGCGCTTACGCTGACAAGTGTTCATTCTGGCTAAAATGTTTTTGACAGAATTATCCATTACAGCCGTTAATTGTTGCATAGTAAGGAGTATTGGCGCGCTAGATGTACTAGGGGCCTCCTGAGTGGGCAAGACTCGTGTAGACGAAGGAGGGAATGATGCAGTACCATGCTTACTCCCCTCACTTGAGGAATCATCTTGGGCATCATTGTCATTATCACATAAATCACATTTATTTAAATGAATAGGAATTCTGGCTTCCCCACATTCAGAACACAGTCTATCTGGTAGTTCAGACATGTTAAACAGGCATAAACTTGATAACAAAGTACAAAAACGTTTTAAAATAAAACCGTTACTGTCACTTTAAATTTTAAACTGAACACACTTTATTACTGCAATTGCGAAAAAACATGAAGGAATTGTACAAAATTCACCAAATTTTCACCACAGTGTCTTAAAGCCTTAAAAGTATTGCACACCAAATTTGGAAGCTTTAACCCTTAAAATAACGGAACCGGAGCCGTTTTAAACTTTAACCCCTTTACAGTCCCTGGTATCTGCTTTGCTGAGACCCAACCAAGCCCAAAGGGGAATACGATACCAAATGATGCCTTCAGAAAGTCTTTTCTAAGTATCAGAACTCCTCACACATGCGACTGCATGCCATGCCTCTCAAAAACAAGTGCGCCACACCGGCGCGAAAATGAGGCTCTGCTTATGCTTTGGGAAAGTCCCTAAGTAATAAGGTGTCTAATACAGTGCCTGCCGATATTCTTATATCAAAATACCCAGATAAAATGATTCCTCAAGGCTAAATATGTGTTAATAATGAATCGATTTAGCCCAGAAAAGTCTACAGTCTTAATAAGCCCTTGTGAAGCCCTTATTTATGATCGTAATAAACATGGCTTACCGGATCCCATAGGGAAAATGACAGCTTCCAGCATTACATCGTCTTGTTAGAATGTGTCATACCTCAAGCAGCAAGAGACTGCATACTGTTCCCCCAACTGAAGTTAGTAGCTCTCAACAGTCCTGTGTGGAACAGCCATGGATTTTAGTTACGGTTGCTAAAATCATTTTCCTCATACAAACAGAAATCTTCATCTCTTTTCTGTTTCTGAGTAAATAGTACATACCAGCACTATTTCAAAATAACAAACTCTTGATTGAATAATAAAAACTACAGTTAAACACTAAAAAACTCTAAGCCATCTCCGTGGAGATGTTGCCTGTACAACGGCAAAGAGAATGACTGGGGTAGGCGGAGCCTAGGAGGGATCATGTGACCAGCTTTGCTGGGCTCTTTGCCATTTCCTGTTGGGGAGGAGAATATCCCACAAGTAAGGATGACGCCGTGGACCGGACACACCTATGTTGGAGAAAACTGAGGTTTTTATATTTTGGAATGCCATAAAGCTAATTTCTATTTGTAATAGACTATAAATGTGTCATATCCATATATTGTCATTAACTAGTTTTTACCTATACTAGACCATAAGTATGGACCATGTATATAATTTTTACCATTCCTTTATATGTTTGTCTAGTCTACTTCATAATCCCTTCCCTTAAAACAAAAAATAAGATTCGCTAGTTGAGACCCGTGAGTGGTCTTG
>NC_069503.1:435664332-435687923 GCF_027579735.1 Bombina bombina
AATGCATATACTTGGTTAAAGAGAACTTACACAAAAAAATATTTAAATTCATTTAAAAAAAACAGTGTAATGTATAATGAGGATAAGAACAAAAGAATGTGTGGGAAAGTGAAATGAGTGAAAACAAATATTTTAATATTTACAATAAGAAAGGGGAGAAAATAATTTAAAACATTTTCAGCTACATTTTTCTTTTGTTATACGCACAGCTAGAAGCCAATGCTCAGAAACTATATGGATGCCATTTCTTTCCTTTACAGATCTGAATTCCCGACTGGTGTCGTTTTGTCGCCCTTGATAAATGAAGTGGGTCACACTTTCATCAAAGCACCATCTGGAAGAAAAACAAAGGTCAAACTTTCATCAAAGCATCATCTGGAAGAAAAACAAATGTGTTTTATTTCAATAGCAAAAGATCTTATAAACATAAACAAAAAAATACAAAATTACGTATTTATAAATGCTTTTTGCAACTTTTAAAAATAATCTACCTGTGAATCTTTGTATACAATCAATTCAAATGCACCTTTCACATCAAAAACATAAATTATGCTTACCTGATAATTTCCTTTTCTTCTGTTGGAAAGAGTCCACAGCTGCATTCATTACTTTTGGGAAATAAGAACCTGGCCACCATGAGGAGGCAAAGACACACCAGCCAAAGGCTTACATACTCCTCCCACTTCACTCATCCCCCAGTCATTCTGCCAAGGAACAAGGAACAGTAGAAGAAATATCATGGTGAAAAAAGGTGCCAGAAGAATAAAAAGATGCCCCACATAGAGAAATGGTGGGAAGCTATGGACTCTTTCCAACTGAAGAAAAGGAAATTATCAGGTAAGCATAATTTATGTTTTTCTTCCTAATTGGAAACAGTCAACAGCTGCATTCATTACTTTTGGGAAAACAATACCCAAGCTAAAGAGGTCACTGAATGCCAAAACGGGAGGGTACAATAGGTTGCCCATTCTGAGGGCACCAAGCAAGAAACCACTACCCAACAAAAACAGAATTTATGTTTACCTGATAAATTACTTTCTCCAACGGTGTGTCCGGTCCACGGCGTCATCCTTACTTGTGGGATATTCTCCTCCCCAACAGGAAATGGCAAAGAGCCCAGCAAAGCTGGTCACATGATCCCTCCTAGGCTCCGCCTACCCCAGTCATTCGACCGACGTTAAGGAGGAATATTGCATAGGAGAAACCATATGTTACCGTGGTGACTGTAGTTAAAGAAAATAAATTATCAGACCTGATTAAAAAAACCAGGGCGGGCCGTGGACCGGACACACCGTTGGAGAAAGTAATTTATCAGGTAAACATAAATTCTGTTTTCTCCAACATAGGTGTGTCCGGTCCACGGCGTCATCCTTACTTGTGGGAACCAATACCAAAGCATTAGGACACGGATGAAGGGAGGGAGCAAATCAGGTCACCTAAATGGAAGGCACCACGGCTTGCAAAACCTTTCTCCCAAAAATAGCCTCAGAAGAAGCAAAAGTATCAAATTTGTAAAATTTAGAAAAAGTGTGCAGTGAAGACCAAGTCGCTGCCTTACATATCTGATCAACAGAAGCCTCGTTCTTGAAGGCCCATGTGGAAGCCACAGCCCTAGCGGAGTGAGCTGTGATTCTTTCAGGAGGCTGCCGTCCGGCAGTCTCATAATCCAATCGGATAATGCTTTTAATCCAGAAGGAGAGAGAGGTAGAAGTTGCTTTTTGACCTCTCCGTTTACCAGAATAAACAACAAACAAAGACAAAGTTTGTCTGAAATCCTTAGTAGCTGCTAAGTAAAATTTGAGAGCACGAACTACATCCAAGTTGTGCAACAAACGTTCCTTCTTTGAAACTGGATTAGGACACAAAGAAGGCACAACTATCTCCTGGTTAATGTTTTTGTTAGAAACAACTTTTGGAAGAAACCCAGGTTTAGTACGCAAAACCACCTTATCTGCATGGAACACCAGATAAGGAGAAGAACACTGCAGAGCAGATAATTCTGAAACTCTTCTAGCAGAAGAAATTGCAACCAAAAACAAAACTTTCCAAGATAATAACTTAATATCAACGGAATGTAAGGGTTCAAACGGAACCCCCTAAAGAACTGAAAGAACTAGGTTGAGACTCCAAGGAGGAGTCAAAAATTTTGTAAACAGGCTTGATGCTAACCAGAGCCTGAACAAAGGCTAGAACATCTGGCACCGCTGCCAGCTTTTTGTGAAGTAACACAGACAATGCAGAAATCTGTCCCATCAAGGAACTTGCAGATAATCCTTTTTCCAATCCTTCTCGAAGGAAGGATAGACTCTTAGGAATCTTAACCTTGTCCCAAGGGAATCCTGCAGATTCACACCAACAGATATACCAAATTATGTGGTAATTTTTCTGGTTACAGGCTTTCAGGCCTGAACAAGAGTATTAATAACAGAATCTGAGAACCCTCGCTTTGATAAGATCAAGCGTTCAATCTCCAAGCAGTCAGCTGGAGTGGGTCGAACGGACCTAGAACAAGAAGGTCTCGTGTCAAAGGTAGCTTCCATGGTGGAGCCGATGACATATTCACCAGATCTGCATACCAAGTCCTGCGTGGCCACGCAGGAGCTATCAAAATCACCGACGCCCTCTCCTGATTGATCCTGGCTACCAGCCTGGGGATGAGAGGAAACGGCGGGAACACATAAGCTAGTTTGAAGGTCCAAGGTGCTACTAGTGCATCCACTAGAGCCGCCTTGGGATCCCTGGATCTGTACCCGTAGTAAGGAACTCTGAAGTTCTGACGAGAGGCCATCAGATCCATGTCTGGAATGCCCCACGGTTGAGTGACTTGGGCAAAGATTTCCGGATGGAGTTCCCACTCCCCCGGATGCAATGTCTGACAACTCAGAAAATCCGCTTCCCAATTTTCCACTCCTGGGATGTGGATAGCAGACAGGTGGCAGGAGTGAGACTCCGCCCATAGAATGATTTTGGTCACTTCTTCCATCGCTAGGGAACTCCTTGTTCCCCCCTGATGGTTGATGTATGAACTTGGCCCTCGCTAGCTGAGGCCAAGCTTTGAGAGCATTGAATATCGCTCTCAGTTCCAGAATATTTATCGGTAGAAGAGATTCTACCCGAGACCAAAGACCCTGAGCTTTCAGGGATCCCCAGACCGCGCCCCAGCCCATCAGACTGGCGTCGGTCGTGACAATGACCCACTCTGGTCTGCGGAAGGTCATCCCTTGTGACAGGTTGTCCAGGGACAGCCACCAACGGAATGAGTCTCTGGTCCTCTGATTTACTTGTATCTTCGGAGACAAGTCTGAATAGTCCCCATTCCACTGACTGAGCATGAACAGTTGTAATGGTCTTAGATGAATGCGCACAAAAGGAACTATGTCCATTGCCGCTACCATCAAACCTATCACTTCCATGCACTGCGCTATGGAAGGAAGAGGAACGGAATGAAGTATCCGACAAGAGTCTAGAAGTATTTGTTTTTCTGGCTTCTGTCAGAAAAATCCTCATTTCTAAGGAGTCTATTATAGTTCCCAAGAAGGGAACCCTCGTTGACGGAGATAGAGAACTCTTTTCCACGTTCACTTTCCATCCGTGAGATCTGAGAAAGGCCAGGACAATGTCCGTGTGAGCCTTTACTTGAGGAAGGGACGACGCTCGAATCAGAATGTCGTCCAAGTAAGGTACTACAGCAATGCCCCTTGGTCTTAGCACCGCCAGAAGGGACCCTAGTACCTATGAGAAAATCCTAGGAGCAGTGGCTAATCCGAAAGAAAACGCCACGAACTGGAAATGCTTGTCCAGGAATTCAAACCTTAGGAACCGATGATGTTCCTTGTGGATAGGAATATGTAGATACGCATCCTTGAAATCCACCTTGGACATGAATTGACCTTCCTGATGGAAGGAAGGAGTGTTCGAATGGTTTCCATCTTTCAAGATCTTGAGATCTAAGATTGGTCTGAACGTTCCCTCTTTTTTGGGAACTATGAACAGATTGGAGTAGAACCCCATCCCTTGTTCTCCTAATGGAACAGGATGAATCACTCCCATTTTTAGCAGGTCGTCTACCCAATGTAAGAATGCCTGTCTTCTTATGTGGTCTGAAGACAACTGAGACCTGTGGAACCTCCCCCTTGGAGGAAGCCCCTTGAACTCCAGAGAATAACCTTGGGAGACTATTTCTAGCGCCCAAGGATCCAGAACATCTCTTGCCCCAGCTTGAGCGAAGAGAGAGAGTCTGCCCCCCACCAGATCCGGTCCCGGATCGGGGGCCCGCATTTCATGCTGTCTTGGTAGCAGTGGCAGGTTTCCTGGCCTGCTTTCCTTTGTTCCAGCCTTGCATAGGTCTCCAGGCTGGATTGGCTTGAGAAGTATTACCTTCCTGCTTAGAGGACGTAGCCCTTGGGGCTGATCCGTTTCTGCGAAAGGGACGAAACTTAGGTTTATTTTTGGTCTTGAAAAGACCTATCCTGAGGAAGGGCGTGGCCCTTGCCCCCAGTGATATCAGAGATAATCTCTTTCAAGTCAGGGCCAAAGAGTGTTTTCCCCTTGAAAGGAATGTCAAGCAATTTGTTCTTGGAAGACGCATCCGCTGCCCAAGATTTTAACCAAAGCGCTCTGCGCCACAATAGCAACCCAGAATTTTTTCGCCGCTAACCTAGCCAATTGCAAGGTGGCGTCTAGGGTGAAAGAATTAGCCAATTTAAGAGCACGAATTCTGTCCCTAATCTCCTCATAAGAAGAAGAATTACTAATAATCGCCTTTCCTAGCTCATCAAACTAGAAACACGCGGCTGCAGTGACAGGGACAATGCATGCAATTGGTTGTAGAAGGGAACCTTGCTGAACAAACATCTTTAGCAGACCTTCTAATTTTTTATCCATAGGATCTTGGAAAGCACAACTATCTTCTATGGGTATAGTGGCGCGCTTGTGTAGAGTAGAAACCGCCCCCTCGACCTTGGGGACTGTCTGCCATCAGTCCTTTCTGGGGTCGACTATAGGAAAACAATTTTATAAAAATGGGGGGAGGTACTAAAGGTATACCGGGCCTGTCCCATTCTTTACTAACAATGTACGCCACCCGCTTGGATATAGGAAAAGCTTCGGGGGGCCCCGGGGCCTCTAAGAACTTTTCCATTTTACATAGTGGTTCTGGAATGACCAGATAATCACAATCATCCAAATTGGATAACACCTCCTTAAGCAGAGCGCGGAGATGTTCCAACTTAAATTTAAAAGTAATCACATCAGGTTCAGCTTGTTGAGAAATGTTTCCTAATCTGAAATTTCTCCCTCAGACAAAACCTCCCTGGCCCCCTCAGACTGGTGTAGGGGCCCTTCAGAAACCATATCATCAGCGTTCTCATGCTCTACAGAATTTTCTAAAACAGAGCAGTCGCGCTTTCACTGATAAGTGGGCATATTGGCTAAAATGTTTTTGATAGAATTATCCATTACAGCCATTAAATGTTGCATAGTAAGGAGTATTGGCGCACTAGATGTACTAGGGGCCTCCTGTATGGGCAAGACTGGTGTAGACGAAGGAGGGGATGATGCAGTACCATGCTTACTCCCCTCACTTGAGGAATCATCTTGGGCATCATTTTTACTAAAAATTTTTATGACATAAAATACATATAGTTAAATGAGAAGGAACCTTGGTTTCCCCACAGTCAGAACACAATCTATCTGGTAGTTCAGACATGTTAAACAGGCATAAACTTGATAACAAAGCACAAAAAACGTTTTAAAATAAAACCGTTACTGTCACTTTAAATTTTAAACTAAACACACTTTATTACTGCTGCGAAAAAGTATGAAGGAATTGTTCAAAATTCACCAAAATTTCACCACAGTGTCTTAAAGCCTTAAAAGTATTGCACACCAAATTTGGAAGCTTTAACCCTTAAAATAACGGAACCGGAGCCGTTTTTATATTTAACCCCTTTACAGTCCCTGGAATCTGCTTTGCTGAGACCCAACCAAGCCCAAAGGGGAATACGATACCAAATGATGCCTTCAGAAAGACTTTTCTATGTATCAGAGCTCCACACACATGCAGCTGCATGCCATGCTGTCCTCAAAAACAAGTGCGCCATACCGGCGCGAAAATGAGGCTCTGACTATGATCAGGGAAAGCCCCTAAGCCTGCCGATATAATCATATCAAAATACCCAGAATAAATGATTCCTCAAGGCTAAATATGTGTTAATAATGAATCGATTTAGCCCAGAAAAAGTCTACAGTCTTAATAAGCCCTTGTGAAGCCCTTATTTACTATCTTAATAAACATGGCTTACCGGATCCCATAGGGAAAATGACAGCTTCCAGCATTACATCGTCTTGTTAGAATGTGTCATACCTCAAGCAGTAAGAGACTGCACACTGTTCCCCCAACTGAAGTTAATTGCTCTCAACAGTCCTGTGTGGAACAGCCATGGATTTTAGTTACGGTGCTAAAATCATTTTCCTCATACAAACAGAAATCTTCATCTCTTTTCTGTTTCTGAGTAAATAGTACATACCAGCACTATTTTAAAATAACAAACTCTTGATTGAATAATAAAAACTACAGTTAAACACTAAAAAACTCTAAGCCATCTCCGTGGAGATGTTGCCTGTACAACGGCAAAGAGAATGACTGGGGTAGGCGGAGCCTAGTAGGGATCATGTGACCAGCTTTGCTGGGCTCTTTGCCATTTCCTGTTGGGGAGGAGAATATCCCACAAGTAAGGATGACGCCGTGGACCGGACACACCTATGTTGGAGAAAACCCCGCTTCGTCCGAAACAGAGAAAACTTTGAAAAGGAAAGGCCCCAAGGGCACTGACCCGCAGATAGTCCACAAGCCTAGCTGGAGACCTCAAAATCGGACTCAACTGAGCCAACAGTCCTCCAGGAGACACCGTCGCCCAACAGGCGGTCCCTCATCAAGGGATAAGGCAAAGAAAAACCGAAGGGGAAGCGAAAGGTCACCACAAAATCCATAAAAGAAAAAACCCCCATAGCGAGCACAGCTCACAAAGACCCAAATGGGTCCTGACAGACAAGGGAAGGCTACGCCAAGACCAAGCGGAAACCAGAGGTTTAGGACCGGGCCTCGAAACAGAGAAACCTTTCTCTCAACACTGTGCAAAAGCACAGAAAGACAACTGAAGACGGAGTCCTCACATCGTCAGAACTAAGAACACTATAGTATTCAGACAAAAAAAGAATGTGTAACAGACCCAGACAAAAAACCCTAAGTCAAGAACATGCAGCCATCATTAGGATGACACAGAATAATACTTGCTGAGAAGTAAAAGGCGGCCAGCAAGAGAAAAGATTGCAAAAGAAGAACTCCCAGACAGAGGGCACACTTCCAGGCAATCGAAGCCACTAGACCTACACACAGGGCTCCAAAAGGGGAAGCACATAACCTCAACGAGACCCACTGCACCACCAAGAGAGAGAGAGAGAGGTTACACCCAGAACCCGAAGGTGAATGGTAACCCGGGACCCTCAGCTTGTAAACCTAGGGGGCTAGCTACAATGCCAACCTAGATCCTGAAGATGACAACGCATCTCAGAACCAACTCCCAGCCGGGCCAGCCCAAGTATTAGTAGGTCTTGTAAACAAAACAGAAGAACCCCAACACCAGCTCAAAAACGAGCGGAAGAATGGCCACAGCCATCCCAACAGAGCACAGGTGCCAACCTGACTCCTTAGAAACAGACGACAAGACTGTAGAATCATAGGAACCTAACAAAAGGCCCACCATAGTCTCGACACGAAGCCAACGAGACTCCAGATGGAACATAACAACCCAGAGAAAAACACCCCTCTCTGAAAGGTTAACTCTCAGTTCTAACCTCCAGAATCCAAGAGAATCCCTAGAAAAAGGACCACATCTCCATAACAAGGAGAATAAGCCCCCCACCCTAAGAAAAGGGATAGTGCCAAAAAGGCAGAGGAATTAGCTTGCTAACATGCATCCAATGTGCAATAGCTGCAGCAGAGACACTGCAAACCCATTCGCTTGCACAGTCCAGCCCAATGAGCATCAGAACTCAGACAACCTGGCCAACCGTGACCAGGTCAATTAGTCCAAGTAAAAGGACATAGCCCAAGATCCCAGGAACTGGGGAACCCCGAACCAGCCTTAGAGCCAAAAAGTCCGGCATTAACTCCACAAAAGGAAAACACTGAGCGAAGCCTCAGCAACCAAAAGCACCAGGGAGAAAACAGAACCGAGCCCCCAATTGTTTAAACAAACAATATCAGAGAACTTAACACCCCGTCTGATATAAAAAAAACAGACCACAGGGAGATATCAATGCAATGTCCAGATCAACCAGGATAACGAGATAACTCGCAAGTCCCGACCCAAGGAAGAGACCACCCCTTGCCGAAGTCCAATGCTCCAAAGGAGCTAAGGTGTTAAAAGTCGTACGACGACACTAGATCCCATATAGACTCTCAAACAGCTGCAGGACAACAAGCAAGGGGATATCCCGAGGCCAAAATCACTCGAGCAAAGGCTGGTCTCCGCATCACCTCCATGCAATCAGAGGATCATAGAGAGAAAAGGACGCACAGCATCCCCAGCTCCGAGCAGAGCCCAAGGAGACCCTGCCCAGTGCCCCTAACAGAGAATGACCATAACCCGGAGGGGGACCCAGGTCCCTAAAAGGAAACCTAACTCACATGGAGACAACAGAGGAAGACCAAAAGGTTTCATAAAAAACAGCTAGTACACAGTCAATGTGCAATAGCTGCAGCTGGTCACATTCTGCGACCCATCCGCTGCAAGGCAGCTAAACTACCCAATAAACTACTAGCTGCTGAGAACTAAGGCCAGAAGGACAATTCCCAGGGCCTCAAATGAAAAAAGGCCAAACCGCCCAACTCACGGCAAGAGGGCGCAAGTCCACCAACCCTCCACTACACAGGAAGGAGCTAAAGGGTCTGACAACCCCAGACACAAGAGAGAGAGATGCAGCAGAACTCCACCGACCCAGTAATCCAAATTGAAGGCTATCAGGACTGAGACAATCCTTCCTGCTTCACTGACCCACCGGTCCTTTAGCATGCATAGTTGAACAGAGGATAACATGAGCACTCGGCGCTTCTACCAGACCAGCCAAGCAGAGCCGCGCCACGTGTCCGAACTGCTACCAGACAGAACTAAACCCTAACAGGATCAGCCTGCAATCCGGGTCCTAACCGTCAAGCCGCATAAATCCTCCCTCAGAGGGGAAGAAGGAAAACAGACAGGACATCCTCTCAGATGAAAATAAAATACAAGGCATAGGTTAACGCACAAAAAGAAACAGGCCTACTGCAGGACCAGCCAAACGGAGCCCCGATCTTCCCAAAAAAACTGGAAAAGATTTCAATACATGGACAATCAGGAGATTACATAATCCCCACATGTCTAATGAGGTGCGCCATTAGAAGAGCAGACTGAGTATTCCCGTGTCCGATAAGGATAAGGTCGTTCAATAACTGAAAAAACAAGTCTGAGTAACACGCAAAGGTGTGCAATTCTGTAACGAAAGGTACAACACTCAGGGACAGTCGCACCAGCAGGGAACTGTACACTCCAAGGTGGAATACCCGGGACAACAGGAGCAGGGAAGGGAAGGCACCACCCTGTCTTCAAACTCTATTCAATTTAGAAAATAAAGGTTCATCAGGCAAATATGACCTCTGGAACCCCTGAATTTGCCAAAAACTTCCTTTAGAAGAAGCGCAAATTCCTAAAACTAAAGTCTGGTTCCTCCGCAGCTAGAGGTTGAGAGGCAGCAGACTCTGACCCAGAAAGTTCATACTCTGAAGTCTCAGAAAGAACTTCATCCTTGGATAACCCTATCAGTTAAATCCAAAAATTATTTGATGTACTCTGGGAAGGAGTGCAATATGTAACCTTTCGCTTGCGCTTAGCGGGGCAAGGTAAAGCATTAAGGCCGCAGACACCAACGTCTGAACTGTGCAGTAACGTCTGGAGAAAAAAGGCCCCCTCCAGATGGAGGATCAGCAATGCTACGGGAAAACTGCATGTGTATAGAGATAATGTAGGGTACGAACCTAACTGAATGACAACTCCTCAGAGGAGGACAGCTCCGTAATATCAGACATGTTTGATATTATCAAATTATCAAGGCATATGGAACATAATTGAGAGGGGGAACTAGGGCATCCTCCCCAAATAAACAGGAATTGCTCTTTAGGAATAGAGGGAGTGCCCTCTAAAGGAACTGAATCCTCCATCACTAGTGCAATAACCGGAGAACTAGAAAAATAAAACATAACATCTTTTTTTTTTTTTAAATATAATAACGGCACCTCTATACCCCAATGACTGGGACACTAACCACCTCCTATGACCCAGACAGTAGAGAGCTGTATGACTCCTCTCTGATAGTCACGAAGGAGGGAATGAATCACATAGTGCACAATGCAGGACCGTCCCTATTATAAGAGAAAGCGCACCAAGCTTATAAGCTGCATGGCTCTCAAAGTGAAAGTGAAACCTGTATATTCCATAACAGCCATAACATCTCACACATAAAGCAGCATAAAATTAAACAAACATATAAGATTATTATCCCCCCCCCCCTGTTCAATAATCCCCCTAAGGCGATATTAACAATTGATTCTATAGAGATAAAGGGCACCACACTGTGACCCTATCTTCTGTGTTAACATTATGTAATAAAAAATTAAAGATCTTACCAGAATCTACGCCGTGGAACAGGAAAACGGCCCTTCAAGTGTGACAGGTCGTAGCATCGCTTTTGATATGGACCAAATTGCTCTTTCGTATCTAGTAAGTTTGCTGCATTGAATATCGCCCTCAATTCTAGAATGTTGATGGGAAGGAGAGACTCTGAGTCCATACTCCCTGAGCCCTTAAAGAGCCCCAGACTGCTCCCCATCCTAAGAGGCTGGCATCTGTTGTCACAATCACCCATGAGGGTCTGCAAAAGCATGTCCCCTGGGATAGATGCTCCAGAGACAACCATCATAGAATAGAGTCCCTTGTCTCCTAATCTAGATTTATTCGAGAAGACAAATCTGTATAATCTCCATTCCACTGCCTGAGCATGCTCAGCTGCAGAGGCCTGAGATGAAAACGTGCAAACGGTATGATGTCCATTGCCGCCACCATCAATCCGATTACCTCCATGCATTGAGCCACTGATGGCCAAGTATTGGACTGAAGGGCTTGACATGTATTCAGAATCTTTAACTTTCTGACCTCCGTCAGAAAAATCTTCATTGAAATGGAGTCGATTAGAGTCCCCAGAAAGTTAACCCTTGTCTGAGGAACTAATGAACTCTTTTCCAGATTTACCTTCCACCCGTGAGTTCTCAGGAAGGATAGCACAATGTCGGTATGGGAACTTGCTAGTTGATAAGATGACGCCTGGAATATCGTCCAGATAAGGCGCCACCGCAATGCCCCGCGGTCTTAGAACTGCCAGAAGAGACCCCAGAACTTTTGTGAAAATTCTGGGCGCCGTGGCCAGACCGAAAGGAAGAGCCACAAACTGAAAATGTTTGTCCAGAAAGGCAAACCTCAGGAACTTGTGATGATCTCTGTGGATAGGAACATGAAGATATGCATCCTTTAGATCCACTGTCGTCATAAATTGACCATCCTGGATCAATGGAAGAATGGTACGAATTGTTTCCATATTGAAAGATGGAACTCTGAGAAACTTGTTTAGACTTTTGAGGTCTAAAATAGGCCTGAAAGTTCCCTCTTTTTTGGGAACTACAAACAGATTTGAATAAAACCCCTGTCCCTGAATTGGAACGGGGCAGATAACTCCCATGGAGGAGAGGTCTCTTACACAACATAAGAACGCCTCTCTTTTTATCTGGTCTGCAGATAATCGTGAAAGAAGAAATCTTCCTCTGGGAGAGGAATTTCTAAACTCCAATTTGTATCCCTGAGACACTATTTCTATTGCCCAGGGATCCTGAACGTCTTGCATCCAAGTCTGGATGAAGAACGAAAGTCTGCCCCCTACTATATCCGGTCCCCGGGTCGGGTGCCAGCCCTTCATGCAGCAGGCTTCTTGGATAGTTTACCCTTGTTCCAAGACTGGTTGGGTCTCCATGTAGACTGTTTGTGAATAGTTCCCTTCCTGTTTAGAGGAAGAGGAAGGGGGGATTCCCTTAAAATTTCAAAAGGAACGAAAATTACTCTGTCTGTTTAGATTTTTTTATCCTGAGGGAGGAGATGACCCTTGCCTCCCGTGATGTCAGAAATAATTTCTTTCAAGTCAGGTCCGAACAGGGTTTTCCCCTTGTAAGGAATAGCCAAAAGTTTAGACTTGGATGACACATCCGCAGACCACGACTTTAACCATAAAGCTCTGCATGCTAAGATGGAAAAACCCGAAACCTTAGCCGCTAATTTAGTAATCTGTAAAGAAGCATCCGTAATAAACAAATTAGCTAATTTAAGAGCTTAAATCCAATCCTGTATCTCTTCCAAAGAAGTCTCGGTCTTAAGAGACTCTTCCAGAGCATCAAACCAATAAGCAGCCGCACTGGTAACCGTAACAATGCAAGCTGCCGGTTGTAATAGCAACCCCTGATGAACATAGATCTTCTTCAGAAGACCCTCCAACTTCTTTTCCATAGGGTCTTTAAAAACAAAATTTATGCTTACCTGATAAATTTATTTCTCTTGTGGTGTATCCAGTCCACGGATTCATCCATTACTTGTGGGATATTCTCCTTCCCAACAGGAAGCTGCAAGACGATCACCCACAGCAGAGCTGTCTATATAGCTCCTCCCCTAACTGCCACCCCCAGTCGTCATTCGACCGAAGACAAGCAAGAGAAAGGAGAAATTATAGGGTGCAGTGGTGACTGTAGTTTAAAAAAGAAATAACACCTGCCTTAAAATGACAGGGCGGGCCGTGGCCTGGAAAAACCACAAGAGAAAAAAATTTATCAGGTAAGCATAAATTATGTTTTCTCTTGTAAGGTGTATCCAATCCACGGATTCATCCATTACATGTGGGATACCAATACCAAAGCTATAGGACACGGATGAAGGGAGGGACAAGGCAGGCGCTTAAACGGAGGGCACCACTGCCTGTAAGACCTTTCTCCCAAAAACAGCCTCCGAAGAAGCAAAAGTATCAAATTTGTAGAATTTAGAAAAGGTATGAAGCGAATACCAAGTCGCCGCCTTACAAATCTGTTCAACAGAAGCCTCATTTTTAAAAGCCCATGTGGAAGCTACTGCTCTAGTGGAATGAGCTGTAATTCTCTCAGGAGGCTGCTGGCCAGCAGTCTCATAAGCAAAGCGGATTATGCTTCTTAACCAAAAAGAAAGAGAAGTTGCCGAAGCCTTTTGGCCTCTCCTCTGTCCAGAGTAAACCACAAAAAAAGCAGATGTTTGCCGAAAATCTTTAGTGGCTTGTAAATAGAATTTTAAAGCACGGATCACATCAAGATTGTGTAATAGACGTTCCTTCTTTGAAGAAGGATTAGGACATAGTGAAGGAACAACAATCTCCTGATTGATTTTCTTATTAGATACCACCTTAGGAAAAAACCCAGGTTTGGTATGCAACACTACCCTATCAGCATGGAAAATGAGATAAGGAGAATCACATTGTAAAGCCGATAACTCCGAAACTCGTCGAACCGAGGAGATAGCTACCAAAAACAGAACTTTCCAAGACAACAGCTTGATATCTATGGAATGCAAAGGTTCAAACGGAACCCCTTGAAGAACTTTAAGAACTAAATTTAGACTCCATGGCGGAGCCACAGGTTTAAACACAGGCTTGATTCGAACTAAAGCCTGACAAAACGCCTGAACGTCTGGAGTATTAGCCAGACGCTTGTGCAAAAGAATAGACAGAGCAGAAATCTGTCCCTTTAAGGAACTAGCCGACAATCCCTTCTCCAATCCTTCTTGGAGAAAAGATAATATTCTAGGAATCCTGACCTTACTCCATGAGTAACCCTTGGATTCACACCAATGAAGATATTTACACCATATCTTATAATAGATTTTCCATGGTAACCGGCTTTCGAGCCTGAATTAAGGTATCAATGACCGATTCAGAGAAACCACGCTTTGATAAAATCAAGCGTTCAATCTCCAAGCAGTCAAACGTAGAGAAATTAGGTTTGGATGGTTGAAAGGACCCTGAAGTAGAAGGTCCTGCCTCAGCGGCAGGGTCCATGGTGGACAGGATGACATGTCCACCAGGTCTGCATACCAAGTCCTGTGTGGCCACGCAGGTGCTATCAAAATCACAGAAGCTCTCTCCTGCCTGATCTTGGCAATCAGACAAGGGAGCAGAGGAAACGGTGGAAACACATAAGCCAGGTTGAAGGACCAAGGCGCTGCTAGAGCATCTATCAGCGTTGCCTTGGGGTCCCTGGACCTGGTCCCGTAACAAGGAAGCTTGGCATTCTGGCGAGACGCCATGAGATCCAGTTCTGGTTTGCCCCAAAGTTGAATCAACTGGGCAAATATCTCCGGATGGAGTTCCCATTCTCCCGGATGAAAAGTCTGCCGACTTAGAAAATCCGCCTCCCAGTTCTCGACACCTGGGATATGGATAGCTGATAGATGGCAAGAGTGAACCTCTGCCCATAGAATTATCTTTGAAACCTCCAACATTGCTAGGGGACTCCTTGTTCCCCCCTGATGGTTGATGTAGGCTACAGTCGTGATATTGTCCGACTGAAATCTGATGAACCTGACCCCAGCTAGCTGAGGCCACGCCTGAAGAGCATTGAAAATCGCTCTTAGTTCCAGAATGTTTATCGGAAGGAGTGCCTCCTCCTGAGTCCACGAGCCCTGAGACTTCAGGGAGTTCCAGACTGCACCCCAGCCCAGAAGGCTGGCATCTGTCGTTACTATAGTCCAATCTGGCCTGCGGAAGCTCATCCCCTTGGACAGATGGACCTGACATAGCCACCAGAGAAGAGAATCCCTGGTTTCTTGATCCAGATTTAGTAGAGGGGACAAATCTGTGTAATCCCCATTCCACTGACTGAGCATGCAAAGTTGCAGCGGTCTGAGATGTAGGCGGGCAAACGGTACTATGTCCATTGCCGCTACCATTAAACCGATTACTTCCATACACTGAGCCACTGAAGGACGAGAAGTGGAATAAAGAACTCGGCAAGAGTCTAGAAGTTTTGACAATCTGGCCTTCGTTAGGTAAATCTTCATTTCTACCGAATCTATCAGAGTCCCTAGGAATGAAACTCTTGTTAGAGGTGATAGAGAACTCTTTTCTTCGTTCACCTTCCACCCATGGGACCTCAGAAATGCCAGAACAATGTCCGTATGGGACCTTACGATTTGAAAAGTCGACGCCTGTATCAGAATGTCGTCTAAGTAAGGGGCTACTGCTATACCCCGCGGCCTTAGGACCGCTAGGAGGGACCCTAGAACCTTCGTAAAGATTCTTGGTGCCGTGGCCAACCCGAAGGGAAGAGCCACAAACTGGTAGTGCCTGTCTTGAAAGGCAAACCTGAGAAAACAATGATGAGCTTTGTGTATCGGGATGTGAAGATAAGCATCCTTTAAGTCTACGGTAGTCATATATTGACCCTCCTGGATCATAGGAAGGATGGTTCGAATAGTCTCCATCTTGAAGGATGGAACTCTAAGAAATTTGTTTAAGATCTTGAGATCTAAGATTGGTCTGAATGTTCCCTCTTTCTTGGGAACCACAAACAGATTTGAATAGAAGCCCTGCCCCTGTTCCTCCTGCGGAACTGGGTGGATCACTCCCATAATTAGGAGGTCTGGAACACTTTTAGGGAAGAGGTTTTGAATTCCAGAAGATAACCCTTGGACACAATTTCCAATGCCCAGGGATCCTGGACATCTCTTGCCCAAGCCTGGGCGAAGAGAGAGAGTCTGCCCCCTACTAGATCCATTTCCGGATCGGGGGCTGCTCCTTCATGCTGTCTTAGAGGCAGCAGCAGGCTTCTTGGCCTGTTTCCCCTTGTTCCAAGCCTGGTTAGGTCTCCAGACCGGCTTAGACTGGGCAAAAGTTCCCTCTTGTTTTGTGTTAGAGGAAGCTGAAGCTGTGCCACTCTTGAAGTTTCGAAAGGGCCGAAAACTAGACTGTTTGGTCCTCAATTTGTAGGACCTGTCTTGAGGAAGGGCGTGACCTTTTCCTCCAGTGATGTCAGAAATTATCTCCTTTAGTCCAGGCCCGAATAGGGTCTGTCCTTTGAAGGGAATGTTGAGAAGTTTAGACTTTGAAGTCACGTCAGCTGACCAGGATTTAAGCCATAGCGCCCTACGCACCTGAATAGCAAAACCTGAATTTTTAGCCGTTAGCTTGGTTAAATGAACAACGGCGTCAGAAACAAATGAATTGGCTAGCTTAAGGGCCCTAAGCTTGTCAATAATATCTTCCAACGGGGTTTCAACCTGTAGAGCCTCCTCTAGAGACTCAAACCAGAAAGCCGCAGCAGCAGTGGCTGGGGAAATGCATGCAAGAGGCTGGAGAATAAAACCTTGTTGAATAAAAAATTTCTTAAGGTAACCCTCTAATTTTTTGTCCATTGGATCTAGAAAAGCACAACTGTCCTTGACAGGGATAGTGGTACGCTTAGCTAGAGTAGAAACTGCTCCCTACACCTTAGGGACCGTCTGCCACAAGTCCCGTGTAGCGGCGTCTATAGGAAACATCTTTTTAAAAACAGGAGGGGGAGAGAACAGTACACCTGGTCTATCCCATTCCTTAGTAATAATTTCAGAAAACCTCTTAGGGATTGGAAAAACATCAGTGTAAGTAGGTACTGCATAGTATTTATCCAATCTACATAATTTCTCTGGGACTACAATAGCGTCACAGTCGTCCAGAGTTGCTAAGACCTCCCTGAGCAATATGCGGAGGTGCTCAAGCTTAAATTTAAATGTAGACATATCAGAATCAGGTTGAAGTAACTTCCCTGAATCAGAAAAATCACCCACAGATTGAAGCTCCCCTGCTTCAGCATCAGTACATTGTGAGGGTGTATCACACATAGCCACTAAAGCGTCAGAGAGCTCTGTATTTATTCTTGTCCCAGAGCTGTCTCGCTTTCCTTGCAATCCTGGCAGTTTAGATAATACCTCTGTAAGGGTATGATTCATAACTGCCGCCATGTCTTGTAAGGTATACGCAATGGGCGCGCTAGATGTACTTGGCGTCCCCTGAGCGGTAGTTATAGGTTCTGACATGTGGGGAGAGTTAGACGGCATAACTTCCTCTTTGTCAATTTCTTCTGGTGATACATTTTTTAAAGCCAGAATATGGTCTTTGTAATCTATAGTAAAATCAGTGCATTTGGTACACATTGTAAGAGGGGGTTCCACAATGGCTTCTAAACATAATGAACAATGAGTTTCCTCTATGTCAGACATGTTTAAACAGACTAGTAATGAGACCAGCAAGCTTGGAAAACACTTTAATAACTGTAAATAAGCAAAAAATAAAAACGGTACTGTGCCTTTAAGAGAAAAAAACAATCACAGAAACTGCAAAACAGTGAAAAAAGCAGTAAATTCTACGAAATTTTTACAGTGTGTATAATAGACTGAAATAGCATTGCACCCACTTGCAAATGGATGATTAACCCCTTAGTTTCAAAACCGGATCAAAAAAACGATATAACCGTTTTTAAACAGTCACAACCAACTGCCACAGCTCTACTGTGGCTCTTACCTGCCCATACAACGACTTTGGAAGGCACAAAAACCCTTTAGAGGGGTCCTATATGTTCAGGGGACTCCTTCAGGGAAGCTGGATGTCTCAAGCTGCAAAATTAAGGCGCGAAAATAGGTCCCTCCCAACATGTACTCACAGTGAGAGGGCCTTAAAAAACTATTCCTAGGCAAAATCTAGTCAGCCATGTGGAAAAACTGGGCCCCAGAATAAAGTTTTATCACCATTCGTAATAAACGTTTATATACATCAAGCAAACGTTATATCTATTAAGTAATGAGAGTAAATAACAAAAATATTACCCTTTGCAGCAAGCATGATACCAGTCGTTATTAAATCACTGTAATCAGGCTTACCTTAAATAAATCAGGCACTGTCAGCATTTTCTAGCTTATCATCTCTCTAGAAAAATTTAAAACTGCACATACCTCAGAGCAGGTAATCCTGCACGCTATTCCCCCAGCTGAAGTTACCCATCTCTTCAGTTATGTGTGAGAACAGCAGTGGATCTTAGTTACAAACCGCTAAGATCATCAAAAACCTCAGACAGACTCTTCTTCAACTTTCTGCCTGAGGCTAAAATAGTACAACTCCGGTCCCATTTGAAAATAATAAACTTTTGATTGAAGATGAACTACATTAATGCACCACATCTCTCTAGCTACTTCCCTTGTCGAGAGCTGCAAGAGAATGACTAAGGGGGTGGCAGTTAGGGGAGGAGCTATATAGACAGCTCTGCTGTGGGTGATCCTCTTGCAGCTTCCTGTTGGGAAGGAGAATATCCCACAAGTAATGGATGAGTCCGTGGACTGGATACACCTTACAAGAGAAAGCACAACTATCCTCAATAGGAATATTAGCTCGTTTAGCCGAAGTAGAAATAGCCCCCTCCACCTTAGGGACTGTCTGCCAAGAGTCCCTAATAGTTTCAGCTATAGGGTACATCTTCTTAAAAATGGGAGAAGGAAATACCTGGTCTCTCCCATTCCTTAGCAATAATCTCAGAAGTTCTCTAGGGAACTGAAAAGACATCGGCTTCAGAAGGAACTTCTAGATATCTGTCCAACTTACTCAATTTCTCTGGGGGAACCACTATTGAATCGCAGTCGTCCAGAGTCACCAAAACCTCCCTCAATAATAAGCGGAGGTGTTCAAGCTTAAATCTGAAGGAAACCACTTCTGAATTAGTCAGTTGTAAAGCACTTCCTGAATCAGAAAGTTCACCTTCGGATAAGACCTCCATACCCTCCAATTCAGAGCCCTGGGAGGGTACATCTGAAATCACCATCAAGGCATCAGAAGTTGCATTGACCACATGGTTCTCCTTCCTTTTGCGTTTGCCTTGAAATACGGGAAAGGCAGATAATGCATCGGAAAGAGTAGATGACATAACTGCAGCTATGTCCTTTAAAGTAATCACAGCAGAGACTGCAGAGGTACTTGGCTCCGCTTGAGCGGGCATTAAGGGCTGTGACGCTTGGGGAGAAAGTTGCGGCATACTCTGTATCTCATCAGAAGCATCTGCTTTTGTCAATTTTTTATCAAAGAAAATTTGCTCTCTAAACTGTAATGCCCCCTCAATGCATGAGGGACAAAGCGTAACAGGAGGTTCCACACTGGCATTCAAACACATGGAACATCTAAAGTTCTGAAGATCTTCCATGATAAAATTAAAGCAAAGCAAATTTTGGTTGTGGCTCCTTTAAATATATAATCTTAATTTTGTGCCAGAAAAAATAAGAGAACAGCCCTAATATGGATGCTGCCTGCTAAAATCTCCTGAAACAGAAAGTGTACTGTGCCTTTAAAATTTAAACACTAACAATTTTACTGCACCCAAAAAAAACACTAACAGTTAAACCAATTTACTGAATAACTAAATGAAAAAAGTGCACCTCTCCACATCAACAGCTCTGCTGAGGCGCCTAACTGCCCCCACTATACACCGACCACCGTCTACTGTGCGTCAGAATGCCTAAAACCGCTTGCTTTAACTTACAACCATGCGGTCTTAGCGAACACCTGATCTGCAATTAATCCCAAATGCCGGATGCTCCGTAGCAAGAAAACTGCGCGGCTTCTCTGCAGCGAGCGTAAGCTTACCCCGCCCTTCGTGGGCAGCAAAGGAAACCCCTTTGATCTTACGGTTAAAAAATGTGACAAACGATCGCCGGTCACAGATAACTCTTAAACCAGTAACTCAAATAACCTAATTACTGATACAGTAAACACACACAGCCCTACACCGGAGCCTTAAGTTTCAGAGCTCCGAATAAAAGTCCCCAGCGTCTCGCCCACAGCACCAACAAACAGGGTTATTCGTCACAGTAGGAGCCCTTATTCAATATTATAGCCCCTAGTCGGGACTCTCTCCCACTGCATCTCATGAAAGCCGAGTGGTACATAGTAATGAGGGGGGACCTGACAATAAAGGTCTATTTCCCCACTATCAGATAGGTAATATATACAGCCTTTTCTGAGGTAAGAAATGTCCCAGAAAAATAAAGAGCTGCACATACCTCTATGCTGAGAGACAGCATGACCGGTCCCACAGGATCAAGAGGTCTTCTCCCTCCTGTAGTTCTGTGGAGAAATACAGGGTCTTAGTTAATATCTGCAAAGACCATCATCTGAAGGCCAGCACTCAGTATGGGAGGCGCAGTGAGAATTTAATCCCACCAGTTCCCATTGCTTTAAAGCCACCTGTAGCTCTACTCTAGAGGCTAACAAGGAATACGGCTACACTCTAAATAAAATAGCACTCACTGGTACCATTTTAAAAATAAACTCTTGATTGAAGAATCTAAACTAACACCTCAATTTACCTCTTCCTATCACTAACACAGGCAAAGAGAATGACTGGAGTGGGAGGGAGGGGAGGAGCTATATATACAGCTCTGCTGTGGTGCTCTTTGCCTCCACCTGCTGACCAGGAGGCGTAATCCCACAAGTAAGGATGAAATCCGTGGACTCATCGTGTCTTTAAAAAGAAAAAGTATATTATTATAACTGTTGATTATGCAAAATTGGGGAATGGGTAAAAAAGGGATTATCTACCTTTTTAAACAACAAAAAACAGAATTTATGCTTACCTGATAAATTACTTTCTCTTACGGTGTATCCAGTCCACGGATTCATCCTTACTTGTGGGATATTCTCAATCCCTACAGGAAGTGGCAAAGAGAGCACACAGCAGAGCTGTCCATATAGCTCCCCTCAGGCTCCGCCCCCCCCAGTCATTCGACCAACGGTTAGGAGAAAAAGGAGAAACCATAGGGTGCAGTGGTGACTGTAGTTTTACAAAAAATAAATTTGAACATGACTTAATAGCCAGGGCGGGCCGTGGACTGGATACACTGTAAGAGAAAGTAATTTATCAGGGAAGCATAAAACATAATTTATGCTTACCTGATAAATTTATTTCTCTTGTAGTGCATCCAGTCCACGGATCATCCATTACTTGTGGGATATTCTCCTTCCCAACAGGAAGTTGCAAGAGGATCACCCACAGCAGAGCTGCTATATAGCTCCTCCCCTCACTGCCATATCCAGTCATTCGACCGAAACAAGACGACAAAGGAGAAACCATAGGGTGCAGTGGTGACTGTAGTTTAATTAAAATTTAGACCTGCCTTAAAAGGACAGGGCGGGCCGTGGACTGGATACACTACAAGAGAAATAAATTTATCAGGTAAGCATAAATTATGTTTTCTCTTGTTAAGTGTATCCAGTCCACGGATCATCCATTACTTGTGGGATACCAATACCAAAGCTAAAGTACACGGATGATGGGAGGGACAAGGCAGGAACTTAAACGGAAGGAACCACTGCCTGTAGAACCTTTCTCCCAAAAACAGCCTCCGAAGAAGCAAAAGTGTCAAATTTGTAAAATTTTGAAAAGGTGTGTAGCGAAGACCAAGTCGCAGCCTTGCAAATATGTTCAACAGAGGACTCATTTTTAAAGGCCCAGGTGGAAGCCACAGCTCTAGTAGAATGAGCTGTAATCCTTTCAGGGGGCTGCTGTCCAGCAGTCTCATAGGCTAAGCATATTATGCTCCGAAGCCAAAAGGAGAGAGAGGTTGTCTAAGCTTTTTGACCTCTCCTCTGTCCAGAGTAAACGACAAACAGGGCAGATGTTTGACGAAAATCTTTAGTAGCCTGTAAGTAAAACTTCAAGGCACGGACTACGTCCAGATTATGCAAAAGACGTTCCTTCTTTGAAGAAGGATTAGGACACAATGATGGAATAACAATCTCTTGATTGAAATTCCTGTTAGAAACCACCTTAGGTAAAAACCCAGGTTTGGTACGCAGAACTACCTTGTCTGAATGAAAAATCAGATAAGGAGAATCACAATGTAAGGCAGATAACTCAGAGACTCTTCGAGCCAAGGAAATAGCCATCAAAAACAGAACTTAACAAGATAAAAACATAATTTATGTAAGAACTTACCTGATAAATTCATTTCTTTCATATTAGCAAGAGTCCATGAGCTAGTGACGTATGGGATATACATTCCTACCAGGAGGGGCAAAGTTTCCCAAACCTCAAAATGCCTATAAATACACCCCTCACCACACCCACAAATCAGTTTAACGTATAGCCAAGAAGTGGGGTGATAAGAAAGTGCGAAAGCATAAAAAATAAGGAATTGGAATAATTGTGCTTTATACAAAAAAATCATAACCACCACAAAAAAAGGGTGGGCCTCATGGACTCTTGCTAATATGAAAGAAATGAATTTATCAGGTAAGTTCTTACATAAATTATGTTTTCTTTCATGTAATTAGCAAGAGTCCATGAGCTAGTGACGTATGGGATAATGAATACCCAAGATGTGGATCTTCCACGCAAGAGTCCCTAGAGAGGGAGGGATAAAATAAAGACAGCCAATTCCGCTGAAAATAATCCACACCCAAAACAAAGTTTAAATCTTATAATGAAAAAAACTGAAATTATAAGCAGAAGAATCAAACTGAAACAGCTACCTGAAGTACTTTTCTACCAAAAACTGCTTCAGAAGAAGAAAACACATCAAAATGGTAGAATTTAGTAAAAGTATGCAAAGAAGACCAAGTTGCTGCTTTGCAAATCTGATCAACCGAGGCTTCATTCCTAAACGTCCAGGAAGTAGAAACTGACCTAGTAGAATGAGCTGTAATCCTTTGAGGCGGAGTTTTACCCGACTCGACATAAGCAAGATGAATCAAAGACTTTAACCAAGACGCCAAAGAAATGGCAGAGGCCTTCTGACCTTTCCTAGAACCGGAAAAGATAACAAATAGACTAGAAGTCTTTCGGAAATTTTTAGTAGCTTCAACATAATATTTCAAAGCTCTAACTACATCCAAAGAATGCAACGATCTTTCCTTAGAATTCTTAGGATTAGGACACAATGAAGGAACCACAATTTCTCTACTAATGTTGTTAGAATTCACAACCTTAGTAAAAATTTAAAAGAAGTTCGCAACACCGCCTTATCCTGATGAAAAATCAGAAAAGGAGACTCACAAGAAAGAGCAGATAATTCAGAAACTCTTCTAGCAGAAGAGATGGCCAAAAGAAACAAAACTTTCCAAGAAAGTAATTTAATGTCCAGCGAATGCATAGGTTCAAACGGAGGAGCTTGAAGAGCCCCCAGAACCAAATTCAAACTCCAAGGAGGAGAAATTGACTTAATAACAGGTTTTATACGAACCAAAGCTTGTACAAAACAATGAATATCAGGAAGACTAGCAATCTTTCTGTGAAAAAGAACAGAAAGAACAGAGATTTGTCCTTTCAAGGAACTTGCAGACAAACCTTTATCCAAACCATCCTGAAGAAACTGTAAAATTCTAGGAATTCTAAAAGAATGCCAAGAAAAATGATGAGAAAAAACACC